>NC_092213.1:68374448-68441538 GCF_043381705.1 Parasteatoda tepidariorum | reverse complement strand
TAGTATATATAAAACTTGTATATATATGTATAACTTGTACTAGGTTTTGGATTCAGTGTTAGAAAAAATCATTGGAAAGAGTGCCTCATTTGTCTAGGACAGCATTTAAGTTATAATTTCCTTAGTCTTTCGCTCTCTCGACACGCGAAATAGAACAATTTTACACAAATTATCAAAAAGATGGTATTTAATACTTTACACTAGAAAATAAATCTGTCTTTTTAGATGTCCAAATTAAACATTTTTTGAATGAATAATTTCAAAGCAAATGAATATTTTGTTAAGAAAGTGGAAATTTTGCTTTAGCTCTATGACAGAAATAGTAAGAAAGATAATATACGAAACCAACCAAACTAATAGGAATTCTAACTAGAAAAAAATTGGCTGATACCGCAAGATGCTAGTGTATTGTATGTTCAAATTACTCTTATTCAATTTACTAATTTTTTGCGAAATAAAATAGAGTCAATTCAATATTTTATTAGATGAATGAAAAACTGGAATAGTTTAAATTTTTCTTCTTTTTTACTGTTCCGCTAACAGTATCCGCTAACTTCCATAAATAGAATATTTTTTATAACATGTAGATTACATTTTATACATTTTAAAACGAACAGAAAAAATTCCATCAAAATGTATGTAACCTAAAGTTTGATAATGACCATTCATTTTAAATGTTCATTTTAAATTCATTTCATTCCTCATTAGATGGATTTGTTTACAATTCCATTCTAATTTTCTTATTCATAGTAGTCAGAAAATCTGTAAATGAGAATTATTAGAATTTTCAAACTTAGTATGCAGGGTCTGACACTCAGAAGCTTAAAAATTTCTGCATAAAGTCATTTGTGCCCAATTTTTCAATGGTATTTTTTTCTGTTAGTAATGAAGTTGCAAAATAAACTGGAATATCATTGCTTAATAGCCCGAAAATTGTTTGTTTTATTTTTAAAAAAAATATTGTAAGTGTAAAAAATATGCAAACTCTCCAAAAAAACAATACAAATCGAAAAGAATGTAAGATTAAAAGTAAAAAGAATATTAATACAATTCCATGTACTAAAATATTATCTGATTACAAATTAAGTAATTAAAAAAAGTAATTTTAATTAACTAAACTCTTTTTTTGTATAATGCAAACCTATTCGAGAGTCACGACACTTAAAAAAATTATTAATCAAACGTTCGATATGTGCTGTAATTTAAAAAATTTATTATTGTAATTTAAAAAATTTATTTTTTTTAAACCAGTCCTAAAATGGACATTTAGCTATAAAGCATTAAAGGTAAAATCAAGATGTTTTATACGACTAGGTCATACAAAAAGAATGAATGAATATATGAGGCTTAGAAAAATATTAAATTTGAAACTAATTAACCTAAAACCCTGAGGAAGACCCAAAAATTGAGAAGGTCAGATGACGTAACAAGAGATCTGAACTTATGGAAAATAATAAACTTCAAGGCTAAAAACTCGAAAATTTAGTACAATATAGTTCAGCAAACCAAAGCCCACTGCAAACTGTTGCACTATAGAAAATAGAAAGAATGTAAGATCAACTCAAACACAATAATAGTCTGCAATTAAATTTCTCAGTCTGAAGTTTATTTTGAGTGCTCCAAATACATGTGTTAATTATGGACAATAAATGGTGTGGTGGCATAAACTGCTCCACTTCAAGGGGAATGTTCTAAAAATATAAACTTTGAATATATTAAGTAAAACAAATTTTACAAACTTACCTGCATTACCATCAATATTCCATAGGGAGTAGTTTCAAGTAATTTTTCCACTGTCACAATTTATGATTTCCTTTCTCAAGTTGGAATATTCATCTTCTTCTTTTCTTTCCAGAAGCGCCTCTAGTTCTTTGTATTTGCAAAATTTTGTCTTGATCCACAATTTCGTAAGTGATTCCAAAACCGGTTTGTCTCCAATAAGCTTTAGAATCTTGCTAATGATCTCTAATTTAATATCCTCTGGATCTAAAGAACCGAACGCTATCTCTGCAACTCCATGCGCCATAAAGTGTCTGAGGTTTAAACCAGCGAAAAGATCTGATGTCTTCCCCCAAATACTTTTTAGTTCATTACTATTGTATAATACGTTCAGGCAGTCAAAAAACAATATTTCTAAAGTTGTTTCTGTTTTTACATCATTAAAATATCTCTCACACATCAACGATTTTACTTGATCCTTGACTGCATCATTTTTACATGACAACAATAAAGCCTTCACTTCTTCATCGCCATCAATTATGATTTTTTCCAACTCATCAATTCGATTTATGAGAAAGTATATCTTCTGATTCATTGTAATGAGTACTTTGTTTCGTAATTTCTGGGACAGATCCATTTTGAGAAACATTTCACGGTAGTGCTGTTTGTTATGAAACAATGATATTAATTTTTGATAAGCGTTTACTTCAAAGTCAATCTTATGAATTTCTGTATAAACACCATCCGAAATTTCTTCAGCTTTCTCTTGCTTTGGAACACGAAGGAAATCAAGGACCTTCTTTTTTGTTTTCTGTGACGTATACACATCTTTAAGTAGATCATCTTCAACACCATTACATGAACGAAGACGATTCACCACTTCATTACTTTTCACGAAAACATAGCTTTCAACTTTTTGTTTTAATTCCAACTTCTCTTCTTTTGAAAAAAAATCATATTCTTTAATTTGTTTTAAAAGATTATTAAGGTTTTCAAACTTTAAGCGGCATCCATTCAAAATTTTCTTTTTTAAAAATGTATCCTCCAAAATATTGATAATTTTATTAACAAAATCCTTCTTAAATTTAGGATAGTGATCAGGAAATTTCTCTCCGCATCTCCAGGCATACTTTCTCTGCATCCCTTCCTGGAAATCAAGATAGTCCATTAAATTTTCTTTTATATGACTTAGAGCACTTCCATTTATTTCAAAAACAGGTGAAATTACTACAGAAGAAACGATATCCGATACGTCTTTTTCTACAATTTCTTCAGAATCGGGCTTTAGAGAGTTTCAAAATTTATTATGATATTTTATTAGAAGTTCCTTAAGTAATTTGGTAAATTTTAATAAGCATTGTGTTCGTGTAAAAGAAAGTCCTTCATATCGTTTTATTTCATCAAAATCTGGAAAAAAATCGTATAGAATACTAGGCGAAATGCCATTTTCCTGAGCTTCACGAAAATCATGATATATGTCATAACCTTTAACGCGTTTATATTCATTCGTGAAGTTCTGAAGTTCATTGAGGATATCGTTTTCAATTTGATGAACAGGTTTATTACCATTATTATCTATAATATGACATAATTTACTGTGAAACTCTTCCAAGCCTGGGTATTCGAGTTTCAGAGGCAAAGAAATAAATTCTGTAAAATATAGCAATGTTTTAAAATAGCAATGGAATTTATTCAAACTCTCAGATTGGTTCATTTTCAAAAGATCCGCTATATAGTCAATCAGGTTTTTCAACATTACGCAATAATTCCGTTTATCCTCTTTCAGAAAATCTGCCCGGGCTCTTAATTCACTTTCCAGGTCGAGACATACATATTCGTAAATATCGCCATGCTTTTCTTTCGTTTCCTCTCTAACTTTATTCGAAAAATATTCACCCATTCGCTGAAAATATTTTTCAACCACTGGCTCCACGATGAAACAGAGATCTCTTATTTCAAGCAGAAACGTGTGAAATGAACTATCCATTCGTTTCTCATTATTAAGTTTGCCTTGTATGTCACTTGCACGAAAATGTGAGAAACAATTGCGTAGTTTATGAAGAGTTATTTGCACATCTTTTGGTAAACAGCAGCATAGGAAGTGTTTAAATATGCCATCTCTGGCGACAAATTCACCCAATTGTATGATGATTTTCTGCAAAAAGAAATAGTTTACTTGTTCGTCAGTTTTCAAAATACTTATATAAGTTTCTATTTTTCTTACAAATAACTCATTTCGTACCTCCTCTGGTAAACCCTTAATACTCTCTTGAATGATATCAATCGATTCTGATTTGGTTTCAAAATCACTGTAGTTTGACAGATCATTTCTCAGAATCAACGCAAACTTCATATATTCTTTCATGTAAATAAAGGGAGCTATTTGAAATCTTCTTCTCTGTTCATGATCCATCCCAAAATTCCGTTTAAGTGAGTAATATTTTTTTGAAGATAGCGCAAACAAAAGCAAACATCTCACGACCTTTAAAAAATTTTCCTTATTTTCATTATTCACAATATCACTCATCAAAATCAGATGATCGAAAAACTTAAAACAGTGGAACATATACAAGTTGTCGTAATACTCACTATATGTTAAATAATTTTCATACTCGTCTTCATTTGAAGCAGAATCAAACTTGAAATATTTATTATAGTTATCAAGGATAGAAATTATTGTTTTGATTTGCTTTAATTTTGGATTTTTTTTGTTCGGTGGGTTGATATTTCTAATCTCCAAAATATCTTGTAAAATATCACGCATTGAAACGTATGTATTGGCGATAAAAATTTTGAATTTCACTTTTCCTTTCACCAAACGTAGAAAAGTTTTCTGATAGACGGCAATCATTTTTCAAAACGCATCCGATTTTTTTCAATGTATTTAACATATACTTCGTAGGATTTCGAATACTTGATTCAGAGATTTCAAAATCAAAAAAGTTGTATTGATTTAAAACACGGAATAAACCAACGTTATTTAAACTAACACAATAATAAAACCCAGATAAACCTTGAAAATCGGTTTTTTTGGGATCCATGTTCATTCCACTTTCTGTTAACATTTTTACCTCATGCTCGGAAATGGATAAATAACGCATTAAATTAGGATAAGCTTTGAAAGCGTCAATTAAAAAGGTATCTTCTATTGAAAGAGCATTTATTAGTTCCTTAAAATGACCATCCCACCCACCAACTATAAACATCTCATCGGTTGCGGGATCGAATGCATCCTTTCTAAGAGGGAATGCTTGAGTCAAGGATATACTGAATCCATAAATCTCCAAAAAATAATTATTTGGCATTTTTACATATTTATGTATAGCAAGACTTTTGAAAATAGTATGTTTTTTGTTTAATTCCACTACAGGGTGGTGCGAAGAAGATTTCCTTGTTCCCTCAATGCTTGTGTCATAAATATCTATGTGACATTTAAGACTATTAGATGCCGCTTCAAATATTTGCTCATCTTGAATTGCAACGCTATCGTTCCTTAAATATCTGTTCAGCATTCTTTCGAAGTATTTAAAAAAATGACAATATGATCTTTATAAAAAAATTCGTAACAATTTGTGAAAGGGTTAAAATGCAAAACACTCTTTCGTATCGCATTAAAATCAATGTCTGAATATATACAACTATTTTTGTCTTCACTCCCATTTCTTCGTTTGGGTGTATCAAACAATAAATGTTCGAGTTTTTCACAAGATGCCTCAACTGGTATTTCGCTAGAATCGAATAAGTAAGACATTAATAGCGCCCAATACAAACTTTTCTCGCGTGGTGTGTTTATTATCCATCTATTCTCAGTACTATTTTCGATAGAGATTAAATATACTTTCGGTGGAAATATACGGTTTGAAATACTCGACATGTTTTCGAACTTCCGAAAACGAATAAATTTCAGATCTCTCATATTAAAAAGCTAATAACTTATGAAAATTCTTACGACGCTTTTAAACAATAGTTACTCATAAAAATAATCATGCTATAAATATATAATATCAAGCAATGAATGAATAATTCAAGATTTAATGCTTTAAAACTCACTCTCTAAGTTCAGAATCCTGAAGAATTGCATTCTGGTTAGTGGTAATTGTAAGTTTTGTAGTCTGGTTTGTAGGTAATTGTAAGCATGTTTTCTTTCTAAGCACCTCGTTGTATTTGACATGTTTTTCAGCAAATCGGATTATCAGACCGGATGGACATCGGAAGCTGCTTGATAACAGTCTTACTACACAGGAACATCCTAAATTTATCAACTTGCAAAGTGAATGTTACTGAAAAAGATACTTTTAGATGTAGTTGTCGGAAAAAGATACTTTTTTTTTTCATTACAAGGTTCTCTACTGGAAAATAACTCACTCTGAAATATTAATTTAAGTCAATTCTTTAGAAGTTGGATATGTTCCAAAGAATATTAGACATAGTTTGCAGTAGTGGCCATTACAGAGGCATAAAGTTTGTCTCCTCACTCGAGGTGAAGTTTAGCAACGCCTCCACACAGTTTCTTATGGGTAGTCCGATCAGACCACATTGAAAGTAAACCACTTTTTACTCACTTTATTTAACAAAAGTTGAGCACCTGGGCCGCGCAGAAGACCCATATCCCATTCATCATGAACTTACAGACAAATTAAAAAATATAAACAGTTTGTAAACAGAGTCTCTGGGGTGAGAATTAAACTACTCGTCAAAAGAGCTATTTTATACAAAATCTGGTAAAAATAAAGAAAGTGGTAGCAAATATATGTCTATAAATGTATTTAATTTGTCTTATTTACTTGTCAACCACCACAGATTCAATTCTCAGATATATATGATAAATTTATTTTAATTTCTTTTAAAATACCATTATAGGATGAATGAGAAAGGGGCCATTATTAGCATCAGGGGCTCAGCTAGACCAAACAGACCAGACTTTTAAAATGAAATTGGGTTCATGCGCACAACTGGTTCACTTTTTAAATAATCTGCACAGACTACTTCTAACGCCCTAATTGCGAGCAAAAAAAAAATTTGGGGGTAATTTTTAATTACAAAAAAAAACAGTATAATAGTTACTAAAAAAATTTGTTAGATTCTCGAAATTATATTTCTTTTAAAAATGATAGTTTGATTTATAATTTTGACTCCAAAATGATATTTTGATTTTTTTTTTTTCATTTATAATCAAAAATTTAACAATTATTGATTTTGTAAGTTAAAGAAATTTCAATGACGAATAACTATTTCTTTTAAATCTAAATATTATATAATTTAGATATTATAAATTTATAAATTTCAGATCTAAATAAAATATATTATAAAATATTTTATACTTAAAGTGGTAGTTAAAAAAATATAAACTAAAAAATTAAGAAATAATCGGCTGAAAACTATTCTATGATCTATTTATTAGCGCAACTAAATTTGTAGTCTAAATAAATTACATATTGTTCCTTATGTATTTTATTTTACTTTGTATGATATAACATAAGACTAAATTTGAGACAAAACGAACATTGATCTCGCAGTTATTATGATTTTATGCACAAAAAATATAATATTTTGTCTTACAGAGTTCTAGCGGTCCTTGTAGTGGTTGTAAATTTAGGACATTGCTAGAAGATATTTCTTATTTTAATATACCACTTTATCGTTAAGTGGTTTAGAAGCTGGAATTTTCATACAAATACACTTTCTTTGGAAAAAAAATTTTAGTGGTGGTTCCACAGAAATTAAAACATCGACATTTGTTTTATTTTCGTTACCGCTTTTTAAAGTTTTCAAGANATCAAAAAAAAACCTCTCCTACATGGTGTATAAAAAGTATATTTTTTATTCGAGTTCATAAAATTCAAGTGAGAAGCAGAAATGTAAGATATTATCCATTGAACCGACAAGGTACTATTTACTATCAAAATAACTATTTGGTTGATCCTATTTTACAGTGAGGATGGGTCACAAAAATTCAGTTTATATGCTCATGAATTGTATTCCTATGAGAGTATAAAGTTAACTTTCTCGGGAAGATTTTATTTCAATTTGTATTTTAAAATTAAGATATTTTAAAAGATGTGGTCTAAGTGTTTAAAAATTGTACTATTTACATGTATGGGCTATAATTTCTGTAGAACTTAACAGCATTTGTATCTTTTTAGATAACAACAGTTTTAATTCAATTTGTTAAAAACAGGTATTACCTTCCGTTTTCATTATAGCCCACAGTGGACGAATTGTAGAATTATTTACGTGAATCCATTTAAAGTGTAAACAGATACAAAATATATTTTTTAATTTTTTTTACTACTTTTGTTACTGTGTTTTTTAAGCTCCCTTACATTTACTTCTGTACTGATACTACCATTTTAACTACTATTAAGCCTTCGTATTTTTTTGATTAAAAAAAAACAATTTAAAATTATCTGCCACGATTTATAGATTACAACTATGTCATGCTATTGATTATTTTTTATTAAAACTTTTAAGAAAACTTATGTGAAAAAATGCAACTTATTTCACATTTAAAATTTTTTTTTAACACTGCTAATTTCTGAAATTTAAAAAAAAAAATCCCATTCGATACAAAAGCTTCATTCGTGTAGTTTTAAAAAATCAATTTGGAGGATTTATTTTCCAACTTTCGCGAACAGCAATTTATGGATTATTTAGAAATCAAGTTATAAGCATTGTATTAAACAGGTGCTTATTTTTGTATTTGTAACATGATTAAGATAGGTACATTAAGAAAAAATGCAGTGAAGTTATCATTATTGTTGCAAGAATTCATTAAAAATTCCAAAAGCCATTAAAATATCCTTTAAGAGAAAAAGAATTCTTCATTGCATATTATTTATTTGAAGTAAATAATTTCAACTTTCAGAGAAAAAAAATTGTTCTGGACTAAGAAGCAACAATTATTGCGTTGCAAACATCGAGGTTGGTGAGCGGCAGCAAACAGGAGACTTATCGCCCTAGTAAATGAATAAATAATACTAAAAAATAATTAATAATCAACTTACCAAATCTAAATCCATCAAATCTCCAGAGGCAATAGCTTGAAATAGTTTTTCCATCTGGGACAACTTTTGATACTTTTTCTGGAGTTAGAATATTCATCTTCAGCATCAGATTCAAGAATCGCTTCCAGTTCTTGTAGAGTGCAAGGCTTTACTGAGATCCACAACTCACAAAGCGAAATTAAAACTTCTTTATCACTGATCAGTTCTAGTATTTTCTGGATGAATGTCATTGGCAAATCTTCGGGCTCCAAAAAATTTACAACGAGTTCTACAACTGGACTTCCATGGGAAAGGAAATCTCTCAGATTTATTCCATTGAACATATTAATAGTTTTTTCCCACAATTCTTGTAGTTTCTTATCTTTCAAGATGTTCAAACAATCAAACAATAACATTTCTAAAGAAACTCTGGTTTCTCTTTCGTTCAAAAACCTTTCGCACATCAAAATTTTTATATGCTGCTTTATGGCTTCATTGTCCCTTTTTAGCCATAAATATCTGACGTTTTCTTGGCTGTTTATTAAAATTCTTTCAAATTTTTTAATTCTATTTATTAAAAAATAAATTTTTTGATTCATGATGTAGCATACTTTGCGTTTTATTTCAGGTTCCAAATCCATTTTGAGAAAAATTGTACGATATTTTTCCTTTTTAAATAATTCCATTAGCTGCTTGGTTACATTCAATTCCAAATTATCTTTGATATCTTTTATTTTCAAAACTGGTTCAAATTCCAGGCATGTTAAAGCTGATTTGAATCCAGATTGTAAAATATGTTCAAAAACTTTTTTCCTCGTTTTATGAGGCAAAATTACACTTTTTAAAAGATCTTCAAATTCTTCCTCTGACATGGACGAGTCTTCAATTGTGCTTAAAGCTTTAAAAATATTTCTAGCTTCTTTGAATTTTCTATTAGATTCAAACAGCAAATCTGAAATATTTTGTTTAAGCTGAATTGATTCTTTAGCAGAAAAAATATTAAAGTCTTTTAATGTTTTAGTTAGATTCTTTAATAGAGTGAAATTTAATTCTTGACCGTTTCCATTTGATTGTTTTTTAAACTTTTCTTTTAATACTAATTTTAAACCTTCTAGAACATTTACTTTAGATTCGTGTTTATGTGGATTTAGATTATACCAGAAATTCACATATATTTCAAAAGGTTCCAATATATTTTTAATTTCAAGTTCGTCAAATTTAAAAACATTTGAATGAAAAGCTAACATAAATTCATTTATTTCTTTACCTAAACTATCTTCAGAATGTATACATCTGAAGATAAAATAATTTAAATTACTCAAATAATTTCTTTTTGGCAATGAAAGTCCTTCATATCGATTTAATTTATCGAATTCATCAAATATTTTACTATACATTTGCTTGAAGTCATTTAATATATCCAATATTTTATTTCTGACTTCAAATATAGGTTTTGTTCCAAGAATATCAATAGCAGTATTCATCCTTCTGCAACAATTTATCAAATGTGGATCACTGTTTCTATTAGATTCAGAAATGTACTCAGTAATATATATTAATGACCTAAAGTAAGTGTCCAATTTATTCAATGTCAGAAAATCTTCACTCTCTAACTCTAAAGATTCAGACATTTTCTTCAATTCGCTTATAGACAAACGTTCGTAGATAAACTGAAGCAGATTATTTGATATAATTGCGAAGTCTTTTTTATTTCCAATAAAATACTTTTCTCGATGCAATAATGTATGTTCTTGAAATCGATGAAAGTGCTGAAAAATCTCAATGTACCCATCTATAGATTTTTCTTTACCTCTTTTAATAAGAAGTTCGTTAAGTCTTAAAAAATAATTTTCCGTGGTAGGTTTCAATATAAAAAACAAATCTCTTATTTCTTCGAAAAGGTGTCCTAAATATTTATTTCTTTGTTTCTCTAAATCTATTCTACCTTGAACACAATTTGCTCTATATTTCGAAAAACAATGATTTCGTAATTCACAAAGAGATTTTTCCAAACCTTCTGGCAAGCAAGATTGAAGAAAATGTTTAAAAATGCAGCCACTTTCGTTAGAAGAGCACATTATTTCCCCTAACACCTGAATAATTCTCTCAAGACATAAAATATTGATTTCTGAGTTGTTCTTTGTAGCGATTGTGAGATAATTTCGCAATTTTCTAGCAAAAAATTCATTCTTTATTTCTGGTAAATTAGTGATAGTTTCTCTTAAAAGGTCAACTCCTTTCACGAATGTCTTTGTGAATTGATTAATTGTAAAGTTTTTTTTTTAGTTCGGCAGACAAAATCATTGCATTCGCTTTAAATTCAGTTCGATAAGTAAAAGGTGTGAATCGGTAAATAATTTCAGGGTTTTTACACAGTTCTTTGAAAGAACGCGGGACAAAATCAAATTGCTCTTTTGAACCATACCTATTCGATAGAATGAATAGAAATAGTGATTGAATAGCATTGATATATATATATTTATTTTTTTCATCCAATGAAACTAAATTGTCGAAAAACATGAAACAAGTAGACAAATCTAGATTATCATAGTAGGCGCTAAATTTGACGTAATCCAGAAATGCATTTTCCTTTGATCCATTATCAAAATAAAAATATTCACAGTAGTTTTCGATTATGGAAAACATTATCTTACATTTCTGTAAATTTTTATCAGACGTCTCCATTCTAATGTGTAAGATTTTTCGAACAATCTTAAGCTGATACTCATTAAAACGAAGATATGATTCACACAGGTATCTAGCCTGGTCTCTTTTATCACCAAGCGGGAAAAATCCCTCTGAGTTCACTAAGTCGTTTTTCAAAATATGACGTACCTCTTCCACAGCCGTTAAAATGTTTTCGTTCGGATTTCTAATACAATTTTCAGGTGTAGCAATGGTGTTAGTCGCATAATTATATAGCCGACGTAATGCAAGAATGTCATGCATATTTATACAGTAATAAAAACTGGATAACCCTCGTCTATCCGTTTTTTTGGGATCAACGTTGAAACCATATTTAGAAAGCTTTTGAGCCACGTGCAATGATTTGTATAAGTAAGGTATCGTATAGCTGCATGTTTTAAGAACACCACTCAAAAAGTTATCATCGTATTTTTCACATGAAATGACATTCTCTAATTGCGAAAGAACATTAGTTGAAATTTTTATTTCCTTTGCTACGAATCTAAGGGTAGAGATTCTTAATGGTAAAGCATCGCGTGAAGACAAACCATATCCGTATGTTACCATTAACGGGTCATGTCTTTTAAATAAAATTAATTGCCTGAAAGAACCACTTTTATTCACCGACTCATCTTCTGGGTGATAAAAACTGTGCTTCGTCTTTCCATCAGATTCAATTTCATACATATGAATGCAACAACTCAGGGTATTCGAGACTGCTTGCAGTTCAAATTTGTCATCTTTATTTTTTAAACGTTTATATAATACTTCTCTAAAGTAATTGAAAAGTGCCATAATTAAATTGTCTTTATAAAAAGAGAAACGACGGTTTCGGAAAGGATTAAATTTAAAAAACTTTTTACTTACGTTTTCAAGATTTTGTTCCAGTCCATCAGGGTATTGGTATTGTTCATTATCCTTTTTCAACACTAATAGTTGTTGATATCTTTGCAGTCTGATTTTTGATGAAGATAGGGAAAAAATGTAACTCATTAATATAGCCCAAATTAAGCCATTTTCCGGTGGTGTCTGTATTTCCCACAATTTTACATCTTTCAAAATTTCATCATCTACCATTCGTATCGAAATAGTGTGCGGTACAGGTTGAGGAATCACCATTTTCTGCAGATTAGAAAAATTTCAAATAGTTTATGGTTAACAAATTATCGTTACCCGGACTCGGTGAAAGCCGAAAAGTAAATGCCAAGCAGCTGAAAAAGCGTAAGCACACCCTGATAAATAACGATAACGCTTTTCTTTCCGATTAGCTATTAAGAAACTCGAATTGGTTTCGTTTCTGATAACGGTAGGCATGTTTTTTTAATTTTCACAGCGTCAGATGAACTTCTGGGTTCTTTTCAAGCACTGATATTCTTTTAACAATGCTTCAAATCTCAGCTGCTTAGCTGCTTTACAAAAGTTTATTTTCATATTCTAACGCAACATTATTCATACAATGCATTATATCAAATATTTCAGTTGGCTGTTTAACGGCTTGAAGGGACTATGAAAGTTCGGCTTTTAACAGAATTTGAGGGAAAATTACACGTAGAGAACTTTTCCATTTTGCAGTTTTAGGACTGTCTCTTTATTTCATATATAAATTATTGCGTTTAAGAGTGTTTTTTAATGTATTTTTACAACACATTAATACAAGAAGAATAAAATAGAATATCTAAAAGTAAAAATAAAAAAATTAATTAATTAAATAAATTATCCCACGTTGATTGCTTTACTGTACGGTTTCATTTAATTAATTTTTTTCAGCTTTTGAGTTAATCATGATTTCATTATTCATCTTTTGAACACATATTGTTAATTAATTATTCAGAATTATTCATATCCTAGAAAAAGGGAAAAACTGGTAATAAATAAATTTTAACTGGAAATTATGTTTCATATTTCAAATACCTTCTGTTTCTTCTTATTCACGAAAGGCAAGTCTTGAAAATGACAGCCTGTTTTTAAGCGCTTGAAATATGTTGACTTTTGTATTCAATTTGTACATTTTACAAGCAAATGAAGTTTTTAATCAAGTAATATATTTCATTTTCTAGGTATTATTCAGTTAATTAGATATGAACTATTCTTACCAGTTTTTTATCTTTACCGGTGTACAAACAGACTTGTATATCTTCTTGAAATTTATATAGCAATTGTTGCATCTATAAGAAAGCAGTGCTGACTCGTTTTATATTTAATTTTCAATGTCACTTTCACCTAATTCGCAATGATGATATTTCATCATTGCAAATTCATCAGCACCATCAGCTCTTAAATCAGTTGTTAAAATATGTTGTTTATAACAGTTTTATAATTTTCAAACTGAATATCTCTTACGTCTTTGTAATCTGAAAAATACAATAGATTTCAATTAAATTTCATTGTATTGTTCACATAAATTTTACAAGATTTAAATGATGTGAAAATGTATCTATAGCATATTTTAAATATTTTTTAACTTAAATTTGTGAAATTAAAATGTATACATCATAATTTAAAACTTTTTTCGATAATTATCAAATGAAATAATAATAAATAGCACAGAAAATTTTTTTTTTCAAATAATATTATCTTTAAAAAACTATGCTAAATTTTTTCTATTTATCTGATTTACGCTAAAGTTTAAGGGGCTCAAAGTATAATTGATTACCTTGGTGACTTTTTTGAAATGGTTATTTTTAAAATACTCGAAGAGAGAGAAAAACATGTATATTTTTATCAGATAAAGAATGTTTTTTTTGTCTTTGATTACGTAATTTAAAATTCGTCTCTGATTTAATCAGCATTACTTATTCATATAAGAATGATAACCACTAAGATTATGAAAATCTGATTTGGAAAGGTTTCAAATTTGAGGCATTTTGGATGTCTGACAAAAGAATATTTTTTGAAATTAAATAGCTTGTTGCTTTAGGTAATTTTTGGTGATTTTTAAAATTACACATGATTAAGAGTTATTAATTATAATATCATAAGAGTTTGTCAAACGCTTTATATAATTTTATAAGAAAAGCAATCCTAGAAAGTAAGCTATCCAAAACAAAGTCAAATTTTATTTTTATACTTCCAATCTGTAATATATTAAAAAAAAGATTTTATAATTAATTTAAAAGACAATTTTTATTTTTCATAACATTTTCTGGTACATATTAATCGGCCTGTTACTGTCATGTCTGTTTAAAATTACTCAATAGATCGTAATACCACTTTTTACTAATGCTTCGATGATTGATTAATTTAAAATAATTATTTCTTTAAAAATCTTGAGATAAAAGATTATTTTTAAAGAATCTTGCTCTGAAAAAAACTGTATGGTCAAAACAACCAGAATGTGTTAAAACGAATCGTTTTTCTGGCTCTATGGGAACACAAGAAAGCTTGATAATAATTTTTAGCAAATCGCTTCGGCAATGATTTTGGTGAAATTAATAATGAAATAAAGTTTTATAAAATTTGGTTTTATCATGATACCTTAGAGCATAAAAACCACTTATTTGGTTATATTTACTTTTCAGTTTTGAATATTTTACTAAAGTGTGGTGATAATAAATATAATTTAGAAAACTTAAATTTCCAGAAATCCGTTACCATATGAATGGGTTAATTACCAAATGAATGTTTTAAATACCATATATTTTGGTTTCATTAACCAGAGTTATGGTTTCTTTTTTACCAGATATTTAATATGGTAATTTTACCATAATTTTTTTTCTCCTTGTAGATTTTTAAAAGGTATTTACTTATGTTGTCCGGTCTGTTACCAAGTTTTTAAAGTTAATTTCTTGTCATATATAAAGTAAGAGTGTGAACCATATTTCAACCATAATGTCTTAAGCTTAAAAAAAGGTTTATGTCTTACACTTAAAAAAGAGTTTAAACGAGGTTGTAAAAAAATTTAAATTACGAAAAATTGTACGCCCTGTTTCCTGTTAATGTCTATTTTTAATTGTAAAAGATCTTCAATGCTCTAAATTTTAATTCAATTTTGATGCTGACCATTAAAATATGCGCAAGACATGTACTAAAAAGAAACGGTCCACTCTGAATAACTTTTGATCTAATAACTGGATCTTCGTGTTCTAGTTGTTAATTCGAGAGGGTGACCTTAAATATGCCAATTAATCAGTACAGATAATAGTTTAAGTTACAAAAGAAACGGTCCACTCTGAATAACTTTTGATCTAATAACTGGATCTTCGTGTTCTAGTTGTTGATTCGAGGGGGTGACCTTAAATGTGCTAATTAATCAGTGCAGATAATAGTTTAAGTTACAAAACCAAACACAAAAACGTACTTTATCTGAATCAGCATACCATTTTTTCAACGGATTCGGATTTCTGACTCCCAAAATATAGGCCGCAATCTGGGAAATAGGGTCAAAAAGTTTGGTCTGGAAAGCGATGCAAAGTTTGGACCCCCTAATGTTAATTTTTATTTTTTGCGTATTTTGCTATATCTCGAAAACTTTTTAAGCGAATTGAAAAATTTTTACACACAATTATAAAATTCATTTATCTAAAGGTAATCAAAGCGAAAAATACATTTTAGTAAATATTTATTATTCTTTATTATTTTATTTAATAAAGGTCCCAAAAAATTTATTGTAAGGTATATAAAATTTTTTACATCATTTTAAAGGATGTAATTTTACATGGCAAAACACAAAATTTTAGAGAAATCAGTCGAATAGTTCCTGAGAAATTGAATTTCTTAAAAGTCCAGTACTTTTAATTCGATTTCTCAAGAATTTTTCGACCGATTTTTCCTGAAGTTTGTATTTTGCCATGTAAAATCACATACTTTAAAATGTTATAAAATATTGTACACCTTACAATTCAAATTTTTTGATAATTATTAAGTAATAAAATAATTATTATTTATTAGTAGTTATTTTTGCATGTAATTTGGATCAATGAATTGTATAAATGTGTGCAAAATGTTTTTTAATTCGCTTCAAAATTTCTTGAAGCTGTAATAAACCAAGTTTGATGAAAAAGAAAAAAAAAGAAAACTGATTGAAGATAGATTTTTAAAATGTTTTAGGATCACAATTAGAATTTTAAATTGTAATATATTTAAAATTCGGTTTCTTACTAGCTATATTGTGCCAATTTTGTGTTTTGACGCGTAAAATTACATTCTTGCACAGGACAATGTAAACATTCATATGTTTTACAATTTAAAATATTTTTGACTGTTATGAAATCATAAAAAGTAAAAAATAATTATTTAAAACTATTTTTTGAATGGAGTAATCTTTGGATAATTGTATGGAAAAATTTTTCTATTTGTTTAAAAAATTTAGAGATAGGATGAAAGACGCAAAAAGTAAAATTATAGGCTTCAAACTTTAGACTGTTCTGCTAATCAAACTTTTGGGACAGTATTTCCCAAATTGCGGCTACTCCTAAATGTTTGCCTAAATCTATTGCCTACCAACTGTAAACATTTGTTGATGTTCTGAAAGCATTAAAGTTATACAAATTCTCTCAGCTTTAATACTACTTTTTATTTCCTTTTCAGGACTCTGGAAGCTTAGTAACCATGCATGACTGATTAACAACGAGCTTTTGCTTTATATTGCTATCTTCGTCAAGTCTCACTAATATAAATGAGGATGTTTATGTTTTGATTGCAGTAGTCAGCCAAATGAAAACAGATAAACAATCCTGTCAGAAACTAAGACATTGTGCACAATGGTTGATTGAGATTGTTCAAAAAGCTTACTTGATTTATTGTATATAAATATCCATTAGTTAGCATTGACTGTAATAAAAAAATAAAAAAAGTATCTTTAGTGCTTTTTTTTCACTGCCAACAATCTGTGGTTTCCGTGCAATTGTTATTTAGATGATAAGTTTGTATTCTAAGTTGGAATGCTAGATTCCAACTTAGAATGTGTATAAAGCATTCTAAATTCTTCTTTTGTCTAAAGTAAGAACTCCCCTACCCATTTGTCGTGACCGGTGGCTGTGACTATGGTAACGACGCATAACTATTTCAAGTAGGGGTGTGGGGTCATTGTTTAGGACAGATTTTGGATTGCGTCGGCGAGAGAAAGGGAATCTTTTTCTTCGGTGTTAGCTCTAGAGTAGAAGAGAAGCTACCCTCCCTGAAATGCGCTATTCTTGTTTCCATAGCAGGAGACGGCCTCGGACTTTGTGGCAGGGGGAGTTTTTACCGTCGACACCAGTCTGCAAACCGTACCGCAGCCGTACTAGTCCATGTAGTAGTCTGTAGCCGTACCGTACCGGTTTGCAAACTGTGTACCGTAGACCGTAGTCAGTAAAAATATAGACTAGAACCGTTTCAAATAGTCGTCTTCATCTTGCTGGATCTGATACTAGGTTTTTTCCATACATTGAATCCCATGGTTATGAGATCTTTTTCCACAGAATCAATCCATCTGTTGTCCGTTCTTTGCTCTTTTTCGGTTGGCCGTAAACTATCCGGAAGTTAGCTTCTTGACTGGGTCACCATCATCCCTTTTAATAGATGTGACCTAGCCATCTTATTCTATTGGATTTAATAACTGAAATTATGTTTGGTTGCTTAATTCATAATTGTACTGAATCCGCCGACCCTTTGCTTACGGTGTACCATGATGTACCACCACATGTGGTCCACATGTTGTACCAGCCGTAAGCAAAGGGTTAAACACTGTTACGATAAGGTGGGTGGATTGTGGAGTTTAAATTACAAGTCATAAAAATGATCGTTAACCTGCTTAAATCCATTAAAAACAGTGGCAGAAAAATCTGCATTAAAAAGGGGATTTTTATTAAAATTCATTATCAAAATCGATATTTTAATTTTTGATATATGCGTAATAAAATTTATTAATAATATCATCGTAAAATGTAATTTATTATAGCTAATGTTCATAGCAGATTACCATGAAACTACTGGTAGTTGAAACTATTTGAAAAGAGCTTAACTCATTAAAGACAAAATCACACTTTGCCAACAATAAATTCTGTGCTAATCTATAAAATCATCAATTCACGAAAAAAATTAATTTATGAAGTTTTACTGGAAAATATTTATTAATTATATTTTTGATAAGAAAATAAATTTTTGCATGCGATGAAAAATCTCTAAAGCCTACCAAGTTTTTAAAATATATGAAATGCTAAAAAAAGCATTCCGGCTTACTTAATATGATGATTCATAAAATTGACATATTTTAGGTTCGGGGGTTTAAACTTCTTTCTTGACTGATGAAAAAATCCGAATTAAAAAAGTGCTAAAATACATACGAAAAGTTAATTCTGATCTTCATTTTTAAGAAAAAAAAACATTATTTCTCGAATATAAAGTTATAGAAAAATTTTTTATTTACAACAGGTGTACATTGTGCAAACAAAAAATTATTTCGATTTTGTTTTTCGAAAATAAATCTTAAAATTTCAATTTTCAGTACCTGTTGAAAACATCAATATCTATTGCACTAAAAAAATGGAGATATTGGAGAAAGTAGATAATATAAATAACTTACATTTGTTTTTTTCTCTTCATATGATAAATTAATAAATATTAAAAATTATCAAGATAAAAGCATATAGATTTTTTAAAGTAGAATTCCGTTTAAACTGGGATGCGCTTAGAACTGGGATAGAAAAAACAAAAACTAATTTTACATTAATATTTCTGCTTAGAAATATTAGCTATTTATTTAATAATAATTAAGTCTAAGAGATTATCAACAGCTAAATGATTGAGTAGCAAGAATGGAGGTTGGTGGGCGAAGCGAACAGGATCTCGTCTTCAAAAAAGATTTAAAATATGTTAGCCTCAAAAACACATTTATGCGATCCTTAATAGATCCCTATTACTATAATCTTGAATTTTAAAAAATAAAAAATGCAAAAACTGATAATTGTTGGGTATAGTAAAAACAAAATGTAAGCATTGACAAAAATCCCAAATAAAATAATTTCTTTCCTTTTTTAAATCTCGATTATTAAAAAAATAATTTCTTCAATTGTTTTTTTGAATTGTTTCCTTACTAGTAATAGTTTTCACACTGTAGTAAAGTAGTAGTTTCCATACGATCCTAGTAATAGTTTTCATTCCGTCGATTACTTATTCTTACTGTAAACAAGTCGAATATAACGGACTTACATTTTCTGTAGGAGAATTTCAGAAGAGGTTGTTTAGATACTACATCATGGCATCACTTAGTACATGACATCACTAATGATGAGACGTCATGAATGACGTGTCAGAACACGCGTAACACGTAAGAGTAGAGAAAATGATGAAATTTTCAAAGTTTCAGTTTTTCTACGGAATGGTAAATGTTTACAGACGAAAGAAAAAGATCAGAAGTTTCCATTCAGGCGGCAGATATTAAGTTTTTGAGATAGTGTTACCAGATGGTTGAAATTGTATAATTTCTTGTTTCATAATAGATTATCAGTAATCGCATATCTGTTATTAAAATAAACTGTAATATTTCTCTGGTTACATTTCTTCATTGTTGATAAAATCAAATAGAGAACCTTTTTTCTCCAGTTTAGAAAGTTCAAGAAAGGGACTAGAATCGTACGTATATTTAAATATATCTAATTACATTTAAAGAAAGCAGGTGAAAAGTTGGAGGTTTAATTGAGGTTAATATTGTTGTTCGAAAACCACTGACGTTTCTTCTGCTTTCTTTTTAAAAAAATTTATACATTATTTTCTTTAGATGAACTCGATACTTATAATAAACTTTATAAAATTGCATATTATATCTAGAAAATTAACTGAGTCTATATTAACACGATTGCTTTAAGTTACACTCAATATTTTTTATCTTAATTTTTCGTGCAAAACCATTGAAAAGTTGCCTTTATTTTAAACTATTTAAAGTGTACAGTGTGCAAACAAAAAATTATTTCTATTTTGTTTTCCGAAAATAAATCTTTAAGATTTATTAAATGACTCAGAGTTGTTAAAATAAATCTTTAAGATTTATTTTCAGCACTTGTTGAAAACATCAATATCCATTGCAGTAAAAAAAATGGTGCTATTGGAGAAAGTAGGTAATATAAATAACTTATATTTGTTTTTGTTTTTTTTCTTCTCTTCATATTGTAAATTAATAAATGTTAAAATTTATCATGATAAAAGAGTAGAGATTTTTTAAAGTAAAATCCCTTTTAAACTGGGATGCTCTTAAAACTGGAATAGAAAAAAAACAATGATTAAAGAATGATTAAACAATGATAAAAAAAACAATGATTAAACAATGATTTTCTAGTGAAATTTGAGNATTTTATCAATTGAAGCTGTCTGTGCTAACTATTTCCATCAATTTATGTTTTGTAGAAAAAAAATAGAGAAAGTAAAAATGTCATCAGTACTTTGTTAAAAAAGGAGAAACAGAAATAATTTTAAACATAGTCGACAAGAAAATGGATGTATATTGTTTATATTTGCCACTGATCGGCAAATAAAAATTCTATCCGCGGGGCGGATAAAATCTTCCGGCGGGCCACAGTTGGCCCGCGGGCCGTAGTTTGCCCATCCCTGATCTATGTCATCACTGAATGAATAAATAAAAAATGTGAAAACGCAAATTTTATATATGTATGTTGGTAAATTAGTATACTCTGTACCTATTAGAAATAATACCAATTACCATAATACCAGGAATAATTATCAAAATTAATTAAGCCATATTGAGTGTAAACCGTTCCTTTTTATTCACTTTTATATTATCTTCTCTATTTTATTAATGAAAGCAAATATGTTACTGAAACTGTGCTAGTTTCGTGAACGAGATATTTTTGAATAGAAACCATAAATTGATTTTTAAGTGTATGAAAGTATAAAAATAGTGAAAATGCAAAGTGGCAACTATTTACCAATTATTTTTATATTAGTATACTTGGTACCTATTAGAAATGCTACCGATTACCCTAATACCATACCAGTAATAATTACCAAAATTAATTCAGCCTTATTGGGCGTAAATAATGTATGGCGAGGCGATTCTTTATAATGAATCAGTACCTTTTCTCTATAAATTTTGCTTCCCAGTACAGTGGTTCCCAATTTTTCCAGGGTACGGAGCTCTCACGCAATAAATAAAGTTCAAAAATTAACCAAAGGAACACTTAAAGAATGATTTTCTAGTGAAATTTGAGTAGTTGATTTCCTCCCCAAGAACGATTTTCTGGGTGTGTCTATAGGCGTCACTAGCGACTACGTCATCTGGTGGGAGGTCCTAATAATTAAGAGTGGGAACGGTCTGGGAGGTTAATATTTGGCTCCTCCCACCGGGCTTCTTTTATTTAAAACAAGAAAAGAAAATTACATGGGTAAATAAACAGTAGTAAATGCTAAAATGTTCCTGTTTCAGAAAAATAATAAAGTTTTAACTTTTCATTAAGGAAAATATCCATATTTTATTTAGAGAAGAAGGCGTGGCAACTTCATTAGGCCTAAACTTTCAGATGGGCGTGACATGAAAGGAGTGTCAGGACTACATCGTCATGTATGAGGTCTTTAAGCCCCTCGTTTAGGCTTACGAGTATTCTGGCTTTAAAGCTGGCTTTGCGCGATGTTTTGATCGCTTGACCCGGGCAATGCAGCCGTTGATGTAGGCAGGATGGTCGAGGCTGCACTTAGCAGGTCTTGTCTTGCAGATATGTGTAATTTATACATTGTGGTTGAGAATTGGGATGTGCAGGTCATTTGAAAATGTCCGAATTTCTGGCATCTAAAACATTGCGACCAAAAACCAACCGAAGTCTTTCGATCCGTACAGGGTAGCCCGCAAGTTCTATTTTTATACGTCGTTGAGCATCCGACCCTATTTTTTGGGTTTAGGACTACTAATGTTGAACTACATAGCTTTGCAGTTTTGAACGCAATCCAGAAGACAAGGGAACTCCTGGATCAAGTATTGGAAAGAAATGTGCCTTCGTGGAAGACTTTTTGATGCAACTAACCCCCATTTGCGTTATATGGAGAGGAAAACCTTGCGCGGTTAGCCTGACGGCAAAGAGACTCTAATTCATGTTCCGTCTACCACTAAGGATATTTTACGTCAGCACTGTGGTCGGTGCGAGCCGGGTGCGGAATTCGATCCGACCAGTTATCACTGGGATCGAACCCAGTTCACCTCATTTGTAGGTGTGCGCTCTATCCCCTGAGCCACTAGCCCGCAATTTGTGAGAGCTCAAAGGTGGTGCTGCTCGTTGAAATTGAAGAGGACGATGAATAGCGGAAGCGGGCCTGTAAGCACGTGTTTCGCTAATTGCAAAGATCCTTTTCTTCATCTGGGAAATTTGGGTTGGACGGTGAATCTCCTTTGTCTCTATATCATTAGTAGAAAAGTCCTCAGGCAAACTCCGATAGACTGTCTTGATGATGGAGTGGCTGGCCTTCGAGAGAGGTTTTTCGAGATAGCTGGAAGAGCTGGTCACCTGCTTCTTTTTACGTTTTTTGGATCGCTTGGACTTTTTTGACGTTGATATTCGTAAAAAGAAACAAAATTTCAGTGGCTATATAGGAATGTGCAGTCCTGTTCAGACATTCGAATGGGTGTTAAGACAACATTGTGTCCATAAAATAGCAAGCAAGACTTCGTGAATAGGTCGCTGTAATTGAAGGATTGAAGTAATGGAACACGTATTAAAGAGCGTATCTGTGAGTTGCCGCTTATCATTTAAATGAAGAAAGAAAAAAAAAGATTCTAGTAAATTAAGATTGTATAACTTAGTCTCGTCTTAATTAAGTATATTAAGACGAGACTAATTCATTTCAAAACTTCATTATACTATAATGAAGTTTTCAAAAAACTCAAATATTATTTTTAAGATATTCAGCTTGCCCTTTGTATGATAAATACAATAGCAAAAAAAAATTATACATTCATAGTTTTATATACAAAAAAATGTAAATATCCACCTTGTGACATTTTTCGGTTCGTTTAAGGAAATCCTCTTAATGATGACCATGGACTTGCTGGTATAACTTATTTATTTCATGAATCTGGGTTATATAATTATTTACAATAAGATACAAAAATATATATGAAGTGCAGAATATAATATTCCGGAGCTCTACTGTTCCCTTCTCGTTCATACTTTCTCTACATTCTCAACTCATCCACGTTCAAGCTAATACTAACTAAAAAAATCCTCTTTCTCACAAGAAAAAGTCCTTCGCTCCACCCCCAATGTAGGGGAACGACACTTCCCGTGTCCCTGACCCTCAGGTCAGGGGTCAATCAAATGCGTGGGAGAGGAATCAGGATCCTGACACACCTAATAGAAATTGATCTTGGAATTTTTTATTTAGGGAGAGTCGGGTAGCCCCACCCACTTAAGGAGTATTGCTTATATTTCTGTATAATATTGAGTAATAATCAATATTTTTGTATGTTTCTATTGTTTTATCATCTAATTAAATAATGCAAAAAGAATAAACCAAAAAAAGAATAGTTTAACTTAAAAAAATAGAAATTTAAAAAAAGATGTTTTTCAGCTCTTTTCAAAATGTGTCAGGTAGCCCGCCCAGTTACAAAAATTATCTTTCTTGACTGTTTTTTCAGGTGTAAATGATTTATTTGATATTGTTATTATTAATAGACTTTTCATCGTATTTTTGGAGTTAAAAGGAAAATCTTGAAACAAATTTTAAGAATTTTTTTTTATTAAATACCATAATATCACAAAAATTAACTGACACTATATTAACTCTATTTTCCTAAAATTAGAAAGTTATTCTCAATATTTTAATTTTTTAATCATCGAGTAAAACCATAAAAGAGTTGTTTTGTAAAATTTTTAAAAATTATTTCATTTTTACTTTTAAAAAATTAAAAAGTCTCGTGATTGAAACTGTTTCTTAATTTTAACTACAAAACACTGAGTACTATATTTATGCGAAATAATGCGTTTAAATATGTCCTAATCAAAAAATGTTCATTCACAATAAATCAGAGGAAAAGAAGTATGAGTAAGAGTGAAGTAAGAGTAAGTTGAAAACAGTATAACACAATGTTCGCAAATGTGTGGCTGGGTGGCGCAGTTGGTTTGTCGTCGGCCTTCTGAGCCCAAGTCTGCGGGTACGATCCCCGGCCCAGACACCGGATTTTCGGGATGCAGATATTCCTCAGCGGCCATGATTATGCGGCATGTAAAAAAAACCTGGAGTGCCTTATTGGCTCTTGGTATTTAGGGCAAAATTAAATTCCTAGTTCTCTTTAGCATCCAAATATAGTTTCGGTGCTGCCATCTAGTGTGTCAGAAACTAGACGATTGTGACAGACAGAGAAACTAGGCAGAATCAGAAACTAGACCACTCTTTCAGGATCACCCATTGTGGTGGTCCTGAAAGAGTGGATACCACCTCTGGAGAACGCACTAGGTCTGCTCATCGGCAAGATCGATTGTGCATCTCGTTGGAAATAAAAAATGTTGGCAAATGAATAAGTTCACCCTTTCTTTCATTCCAAAATTTATAATTCCGGACATTTGTAAATTCGCTTACCCATCAAGATAATAAAATTGTATTGATAAATGTAATACTACTATCATTAAATGTATTATATTCTAGTTGTAAATCTAATCCTGTTTGCAATATCTCAAATTTAATAACTTGGCATAATATATTTTGATATATTTCTTGGCCTAGTAGAAACTTACCGCCAAGACAGTGCTTGTTTTTTATAAATTGCACCCCTCACATGTCAATGAGAAGAGATACCTACCTAGAAGCGTAATCAACTAAAAGCTCAATCAGCATACTGTTAGGGGTGGGGAGTTATAATTGAGGCAATTACTGAGCGCAGTCCACCACTGCCCGCTGACAACCGTCCTGATTTTAGAGGCTGTTCTATTGATAAGAACTGGCAGTGGTGGACTGCGCTCAGTAATTACCTCATTTATAATTATTTGGGGGCCGTTGTCAGCGATAAAAAAAGATATTTGATAATCATTATTATCGCTTCCCGGACAGACGAAACTGCGGCCACTAGGCTTAGCAGTGATGTTGGCTCTTCCTCTAGGTCAGGGATGGGCAAACTTTTCTAGTCGAGGGCCAAAAATCGAAGAAAAATTTTTTTGGTGGGCTAAATAAAAACATCTAAAATAAAAAATATATACTATATGCAATTTTCAATGTAAATATTTAATGAGATGAATGAAATTGCGATTTCATTTTTAAAAGTTCCTTATATTAAGGTTCCAAGTGAGATGTACTTATTTTAAGGAACAAGGGTAAGCTACTTCTAGGTAACTACTTCTGAAATGATTTTTTCTCAGGTTTGTAGATGAAAACACTTGTTCACACATAAATAAAAGGAAGCAAACATAGACCTGATTTTCTAGGCATGAAATATTTGGGAAACTAGCTTTTAGTAATGATTTGTAAAACTCAATTTTTGCCATATTCAGAAAAAATTGCTTCAGATGGCACCAATCTACGGCTATTCTATAAAGAACTTCTGCTCATTTCACCAATTGAAGCTGTCTGTGCTAGCCTCCATCAATTTATTATTTTGTAGAACAAAAATAGAGAAAGTTAAAAGGTCCGCAGTACTTAGTTAAAAAAGAAAGAAAAATAACTTTAAACGAACTAGACAAGAAAATGGATGTATATTGTTTATATTCGCCACAGATCAGCAAGTTAAAACTTCATCCGCGGGCCGGATAAAACCTTCCGGCCGCGGGCCGTAGTTTCCCCATCCCTGCTCTAGGTAGATGCAACATCAGGAGGAGCAAAGCAAGATACGTCCAACACTTAAGAGATCCAATGAGCGAATGAAACGAAACATACGATGCAAAGGTGACTTCGATGTTTAAATATATACATATATCACAAAAAAAGGGACCCGTTTAATATGCGTTTTAATTCATTGCACAATTTGGTGAAAAAAAGCAGCAATTTCAGAAGAAGCTAAATAAATATCGTAAAAGTATTTCAGATCGATGATGAATAGTATTCTACATCATTCAAAACAAGATATGAAACTAAAATAATGAAGTTCTCAAGTACTATACACACAGCAACAAAACGCCAAGTACGTGTGCCACCAGCAAAGCTTCCAAAAAGAAATCCAATACTTTATCTGATAGTAACAAACAGTTCCAGCTCGTTCATGTGACTTGTAATGGTTCTTTCTGTAACATCTTTCAGAAAATTGCTCACTGTTTAAAGTTTTAATGGATAGGGATTACAGGTAAAGCCACAAAAAAGTGCATTGATATAATTCGAAATTTTTTTAGCACTTTCTACTAATCCCACCATTGATTCATTCTGCTAATTATTCCTGCTATTAACCCTCCATATTCAAACTTTTCTACAAAAATGGACTCTGGTCCGTGACTAGCACATTATTTCATTGTTTAGTTTTAATGTTATTGCAGTGGAAAGCATTGAAAATTTTCTGAAATCGCGGTGACGGCGGTAATATATATATATTTTTAATCTAGACAGACATATTAATAATTTTTGCTTTCAATTTTTATATTATAAATAAGAAAAATAATATGTTTGTGTTAAAAATAAGTTAAGAATTTCAAATGAATAAGTGCACCGTATTTAGTTATTTGCAATTTCTTATTTCTAAATGCTTTTATTGCCAATTTTAGCAAATAGATTAAAAATTATTTATTCAAAAACAAGCAAAATGCTTAAATTTTTTTTTATTGTATTTCCAATCATACGTCTAATATTTTTATACATTGGCATCATACTTTTAGGATTCAATGTATGATGTTCCTTACTAACGTAAATTAATTTTTGAGAGACTATAATTGTTGAGTCTTCATGTTAACAGAAGGTATTAGTTCCCTGTTTAGGAAGCTTTTAAAGAATATGTTAATCTTCTATTTTGAGAAGTTTTTGTTTACGAATTTTTTCATGTATCTGTATTAGTACTTGTTGCAATTTTTCAGCGCGAAACTTAGAAGGAAATAAAAGAGTTTCAATTGTATATTAATACGACTTTTGATGACTGCAGGTAAGAAAAACTTTTTTCTTGCCAATTTCTGTTGTCTTTTTTTTTTTTAAGAGAAGGTACAGTTTTTAATATTTTATGAATCTTGTAAAAATCCGTTTCAAAGGTTAGTTGAGACTTTCGTTTTTCCATTAGTTTTATTTTAACAATAGTAGTAGCTCGTACAGTTTTGCACCACGTCGACCTCGCTGCTCCCTTTCCACTTTCCATTGGTTCATAAATAGCTTTATAAGAAAAAAAATCGAAAGCAAATATAGGCAATATAAAGACATTTTTTTAAATCTTATAGTACCTTATTATATGAAGAATACTTCACTTTCATAAATATTAAATAACATCATAAGATTTGTGACTAACCGAAAGTAATTAATAATTGTATTTAATGATTATGTTCCTTTTTCAGTGCTGTTAAAGATTCGAGCTCCAAGCTAAAGAAGAGTTTCATAGAGATGGAGTTACACTTGAAGGAACCAATCAAACGCAGTCTGACAAACATTACAAGAGGAGATTTTTCTGAAATCTGGGAAGTAGACACTCCAGAGAAGAACAATTTAATATGGTCTGTAATGACACCATATTTATTGTCTTCAGCTGAAATTGGAAATTTTGAAACCAGCATGCAGTTGCTCATTGGCGATGGCGATGAGGTTCAACGCCTGATGGATAGTATTAATTTAAGAGAGAAATTGAATCCTACAGTTATACAAAATCTGGTACGAAGAAAAAATCCTTTAGTTGATCAACACTCTCTATACATTGAGAATGATGTACGTAATTTAATGCGATTGTTTAAAAAGAGATTGGATTTTCTTACAAATGACTTGAGCAGAACAACGGGTAATAAGTTCAATGATTTTCTAAGACTTCAAGCAGCAGCGAATTCTATTGAATGTCAGATAGATCTCTTTGATGAAAATAATGTGCTGTTCAAATCATTCTTTCCTGATAATTTAACGGAAAAACTTGTTGAAAAAGAAGGTGTAATTCTTTTTGTGCATTTAGTCTCGGGAACAAATATTTTTCGATATGGTTTGCGAAGTGACTATGCTTTGCATTCTAGAAATAAACATTTAAAGGGTATTTTGAAACTAGCCAAAATCCCTCCGGATAAAATCGATACACTGTTTAATCCACATCCATCTGAACAATTACTTCTCCAGATACTACAAAGTGCCGAGCGAGAGATTGTGCATAATATTTATGAATCTGCTTTCATTTTGGAAAAGTTATCATCTGCAGGATACGACATGAGTCCAGAATCGAAAGACAACGAAGGTTTTTCAGCATTTCATCATTGCTTAAAATCTGATGACTGGGCGCTATTTCTCAAACTTTATAACTATCCTACAAAAAGCATGCACTTTTCGAGTATTTATGACGATGATCATCATTGGAAAGTATTGGAGTCTTTTGAAGTTACAATAACAAATGATTATATGAATTTAAAGAAAGATTTATATGAAAAACTTGTATTTTGTACGGAAGATTCAATAAGTATTCTTCTTTCGTATGAACAAATCCTCCATTTCATTACGTTACATAAAAATTTCTTGAAAAAAATGAGCTACATAATGAGAAACTCCACTTCAAGCAATAGTGATAAAGCTAAAAACTTACTAACGTTATTAATAAACGAATACAATAGCCATTTCTATTTTCGCAGCAATCGATGGGATGAGTTTGAAGAATATTTTTCATGCTATGCATATCATAAAATACTAGATGATTATATTAGTTTGTGTTTCACTGATTTTTTCATGTCATTAGGTAACATAGTTGATGTGAATAACGAAAAATCACTGGAAGATGCTTTAATAAACTTATTGAAATACTTCAGCAGTAAAGTTTATTGTGGGAAACTTGGATTCAGAACAAGAGATTACAAACCTGAAGAAAAAACTATTTTTTTCGCAATTTTTTGTTACAGAGTAGAGTGGAAGTCATCCCTAGATGTTTTGTTGCAAACATTACAGAGTAGTTTTGCTGATAAAGGCAAAAATACAACACAGCTTATCTTTGAGACATGCATGAAGAAATTTCCACTTTTAAAGGAAGATTATGAAATTATGAATTTGAAAATGCATTTCAAAATGGCTGACTCTGCTGATTTTTCTAAAGACTCATTAAAATCAGCTTTTATTGTTGAAAGAGCCTTACATATAATTGGAGAAACTATTTGCAGTGTAACAGATGGATGCATGATTACTCCATTATTAAGTTATTGTTTATCACCCGATTTAGAAAGAGCATTTTGTGACATGCGAAATAATTGTCTTGCTCATTATAAAGCAAGCTCTGTCAAAGGGAGGGAAGCTATTGAAAAAGGTTCATACTTGAACAATATTCAACCAGAACTAAACATATTGTCTGATAAACTTAATCCAATATTTAAATTACAATCGTTTCGAGTAAAACAAGAAATTCTTGAAAAATGTATGAAAGAATATCACAATACTCCCACGAAATTGCAACCACAAAGGGTTGAGGTTCTTCGTCGGTTGATGAAAATAGAGATTAAAATCTTACGATCAAGAAAAAACATTTACAGCAGTTATAAAAATGAATATGTATCTCTACTCTATAAAATTCTTAAATGTATTTTGCAAGAATTAAAAACAAAGAAAGTTTCGGAATTACGAATGCGTTTCGAGCACTTTAAATATTTACTTAGTTACGATGAAAAGAAAGTCAAAGTTTGGGATATTTTTGACATTTTATCGCAGTTACATATGCAAATGTATGCAATATTTGAAAAAAATGACATTAAGACAGACATTACACAAGACATGTCGAATGAAATTTTAAATACTTTTAAAAACGTTGAAGAAAAATTTGATTCTCACGTATCTGACTTAGCACTAGACTATTTTAATGAAGACGAGTTCTCAATCTTAAAAAGTATAACCTGTAACATAGTAATGAGTTCCTATTCCTCTATTGAAATAGAAAAACTTATGAAGGAACTTTCAGTTTTTTATATGAGAAATAGTAAATCAATTAAAATAATGACAAGAGGACTTTATCAAAATTTTAAAAGCACTTTTCAGGAATTAAAAAATAAAAAAATAACAAAAGTCGAAGAATTACAAAAACGTTTCAAGTATTTTGAACCTATTGTTAATGATTGTACTAAAAAACGGAAAATTTTTGATATTTTATCACAGTTAGTTGCACAAGTTGATGCAATATTAGAAAGAAACACTGCAGGAATAGTGACAGACATTTCACAAGACAGAACGAATGATATTCTAAATATTTTTAACCAAGTTGAAGAAATACTTAATTCTCACTTGTCTGCTGTAACAAAAGAGTTTGAAAATAAAAATGAATTCGTAAACTTAAAAGATTTATTCAATAAGATAGAAAAATATGAGTATTTTTCTCCTATTGAAGCAGAAAAAATTAGGGATGAATTTTCAGATATTTTGAAGACACCATTTGAATCAAGACAAATATTAATTGATCACTTAAACAATAAAAATCCTTTAACGACCGAAGAAATTAATACACATGTTGAAACACTTTTTGTACCAAAAACACTGAGAGAAAAAATAAGGAAGAGTTTGATAAGAGATCCACCAAAAGCTTTGTTAATGATACGTGACATTAAAGACAACGTAGAAACAATATTAGGCAAAAAAGAGGATACTAGTTATAAATTTATGAAAATTTTCTTGGATGACATGTTCATAAAAAAAATTAAACTCCTAAACCTTCCACTGTTTCTACATGAAAAAATACGAAATCTTCACTCTCAGAAGCTTGATTTTGCGATTGAAAGGCTTCAATACATGAAACAAGTTCTAACTAAAGATGACCATTCTCTATGTAAATGGTTAGACAATGAAAAGAAGACATTGAAAGAAGAAAACTACACGAAACAGTTAATGGTGCAACGTTACGCGAATGAAATAGATACCAAAGCTGCGTTGGAAACTCTTTTATTGGATTATCTTAATATAATTAATTGTAATAAAGAATTTTATGAAATGAAGCGGAAATCTTCATCTCTTTTTTGTGGCATCAATTTAAGAAACATTTTGTCCCACCAAAGCCCGGTGGTAGAAATTTCGAATATGGTCTTGGACGATAAAAATTTAGCCAATGAATTTATGAACAAGATTTACATGTACTTGGAAGATTTAAAACCCTTGGTAGCTCTGTCAGATTTCTACAAAGTCATGAGATGTCCAAAGAAGAAAAAGTTTGAAGCACTGATAAAAGATGAAAAAACTCAAGATGCATACTCACTATTTAGGAATACCATTAAATCGTGTGACAAATGGAAACTGTACTTGCTTTTACTTCCTGAGGAATGATGACATCAAACGTTGACACTAAAACAATATCACATTTAAAGATTAAGGAAGGCTATGTCTATTTTTTTTATAAAAATGACAGTTGGATCACCAGCCAATGCTCCCCCCCCCCGAGAGTTATAACACAGTAAAGATGGGCCGTACTATGGGAAAACAATTTTTTCTTCAGGATCAGCTTTCTAGCATAGATTGTTTTTTCCCTCAGTGTCTACAGTTGAAATGCATGAAATACGTTTTTCTTTAACCCTTTGCTTACGGTGTACCATCACATGTGGTCCATATGTTGTACCAGCCGAAAACATAAAGTGCTAAGATTTATTATAAACTTCTTTACATTTGTTGCATCGGCAGAGTTAAACATCGCACTTTATATTCCAGATTTGATTTTCAGGAACAGGAAAAATGTCAGGCATGTTAGATCAGCATGGTAGATGATCTAATGGACAATATTTGGTTTTTGATGTGCTCCTCGATAAGCATCGAACTACACAGCAGCAGACAGTCATGGTTGTGATGAAAACTCAAATATTTTAAATTTTCGTGATGAAAGATTCGATAACCTTTTGAATCAAATTATCATTTAAAAAAATCTTTCATACATTTTCATTATTTTGTATTCATTTGTGGTATTATTATTGGTATTTTATGTCTTAATAAGTGGAAAATATTATTATATATTTAATATTTTAATAATTTATGGTTCGAAAATACAGCATGAGACACCGGTATTCATTTTCTGCAATAAAAGTAAAATTTCTGATTATCAATTATTGATTTCTGATTATCAAAAATTAATCAATAATAGATACATTTTTTTAAATATGAATGAAAAATATTTTTTTCTGGATTACTTTTTTGGAATTTATATTTCAGTACAAATATACTTTTGATAATATAATTTAAGTAACTATTAGATTTTCTTATAACTAAAAAGCGCAAATATATTAATTTAAATAATTAATATAAATATTATGTATTATTGAATACACTGGTGGACAAAATTAAGAAATGGAAAACATTTTCGCACATGTGCAATACCCGCACACCGCTCCACGTGTTTGACAATGGTTCCGTGAATGCCCAGAGGCACAGGCAGGAGGTCCTAGAGCCCTATGTGCGTCTTTTCAAGGGCACTGTTAGCCCTGAATTCATTTTTATGGACGACAATGCGCGACCACATAGGGCTCTCATGGTTGATGAGTATCTGGAAAGCGATGATATTCAACGAATGGTTTGGCCTGCCAAATCCCCTGACCTGAATCCTATTGAACATGCTTGGGATGCTCTTGGGAGAGCTATTCCGATGTGCCAACCTCCCCCCAGAACTATTCTGGAGTTAAAAATTGCTCTGGTGGAAGAATGGGANACCTGAATCCTATTGAACATGCTTGGGATGCTCTTGGGAGAGCTATTGCGATGTGCCAATCTCCCCCCAGAACTATTCTGGAGTTAAAAATTGCTCTGGTGGAAGAATGGGAGGGTCTTCCACAAGTCCTCCTTAACTCCCTTATTAACAGCATGCATACTCGTTGTGCATGCTGTCTGTCTGTCAGGGGTGACCATACACCACACTGGAGGCAATACACACTGTACAAGCCCCACTTTTATTGTCATCTTTTATCCTTAAGTTCAGACTACATTGGATTTATTGGCAATAGGTCTTGCCAGTGAATGGCACTTTCATTTTTGTTTTGCATACTTTATTATCATGGAATAAGCTATATCCATACCAAATTTCATTTGTTTATATTCAGTATTTTTTGAGATATTTGGGAAAATGTCTTCCATCTCTTAATTTTGTCCACCAGTGTATTATGGGTTAATATTAAAAGGATATATAGGACCATGTATGAATGCAGTATATTATATAATAAATATTATATATGTTATCATAAATATTAATTTAAATATAAATAATTAGAGCAGAAAAAAGGGACACCGATGTTCCATCTGCGTCAAAGGGTTAATTGCCTTGTTGAAACTGATCTCGATTTTATGAATTGCCCCGTTGAAGAATCCATATAAAGTTCTTATGTCATTTCTCACGCTTCCATAACTGTTTCATAAAATGTGGTGCAGAATTATTAATTCCACAATAATAATTTATTAATTCCACAATTATAATTAATATAATTTATTAATTCCACAATTCTCTCCTTACTTAACTTCAGATTCCATTTAGTGATTATAAGGTTGTTTCTCTTTCAACATAAGTTCATATCATTAACATACATTTTTTTAAACTTTCCCTCCCCACAAGGAATTTTTTTCATTTAGTGGCTATAAGGCTGCTTCGCTTTTTACATACATTCATATCATCAACATACAATTTTTAACAACCCCTTTTCACATGGAATTTTTATCTTTAAAATTGTTCAGAGATTTTAAAAAGCCACGCCTTAAACTAATGGAAAATGTGTAATTTTTGACCAATGAAAATGTACTCGCTGGGAAATTCTTAAAAGCTTGGTTTATTTTTAACTTATCTTTTTAGTCGAAAATCTTTTCAAGCCTACACACTCACATTCTGTTGAAATAATACAAGAATGTAAATAAATCATGTTCTTACCTTCTCATATTTGATTTCTTTGACCTTCATTTCTTACCTTCAAATTCATGTTTTTTAAAATTTCAAAATATGTCTAAAAAAGTCAGAAGAAAAGAAAAAATACTGAGACTTAAATTTTTTTAAATAATAATTTAGGTATTTATTTTTATATCATTCTTTCTCATGACTTATTAATTGAAGGTTCTGAAGAATAGGTTGAGTTTTATTGACTCTTTAATTGGTAATTGCATTAGTGCATTTTAAAATTAATTTAGTTTTATTTATCAGATAATTATTATTAGACACTTCACCACATTTGCCCCTCTTCATTTTATAAATTACGCAACCAATTTTATTCTATGTGTTAAAAGTTTCCTTGATCTGTTGCTTAATTTGTTACTTAATAGCAAACACTTCGTTCTATCTACACCTTTCTCAGTAGTGATTGCATAGATTTTAATAGCATTTTTGTTTTCTTCCTCGCTGAAATATTGATTTGTGATAAGGATTTCTTTTTGACAGTGATTTAAAAAAAAATTGCGATCCCCTTATTACGATCACTGGTTACCCATTGGTCAAATGCATTTCCTTTCTGGATTGATTCCGTTAAACGCCACAACATTGCAAATCATGGGTTGCATAAACTGTCTCAATTGATGTTTGTCGTCGGATTGGCTTTCAGATCCTGCCTATGTACGTGTTTCAAAACTTCGCAAAATACTTTTCCTTCTTCAGTATTCATATTTACATTGAAATTACCGTGAAGCCAGTAATTGTACGTTAATAATGAAGAGAATATAAAAATACTTTAAATTATTATTATGTAAATACATTAAAAATGTCTGCTAGTGAGAATAGAAAGAAAAACTGCAGCGGTAACCATAGCAACGCATGCAATGACGACGCATGCGCACTGTTTACTATTACTCTTGAACACTGTTGAAAAATGTGTGGACGCCATCAAATCCAAACTAAGACCCATTTTGCTAATCGATAAAAATGCATGCTATCTAGTGCTATTAGATTCACAACCTCTGTACAATATAGTAAACTAGGAGGCTCCGCCCCCTACTCGCTAACGCTCGCCAACACCCGAGAATTGCTACGCAATCCTATGTGGTTCACGCCGTGAACCATGGCTCGCTGCGCTCTCTCGCCAATGAACACAATGTTCTAGCACAAAGACATAGTATATTATCATCAAAGACATAGTATTATACTTATGTAGAAGAATTCTATCAATGTTCTTATTGGCTTTTAAAAAAGTATATTAGCTATTTAGATTGCACATGGTGAAAAAATCAAAACATTAGCTAAATGAGAAACATATTAGCAAAATAAATTATCAAATAGCATAAATAAACGCGAAATATAAAAAAATTCAATGCATTCAATACAAACACTTAGACGTTTTTTAGACGTTTAGATAGCTCCCAGTAGAAAGATATCAATTCAACAGCGGCCTTTTAAAGCATTCTCACTTCAATTAATTAATTAATTCCTAATTGAGTTTAAATTAAATAGTATCATGTTTTTAGGACATGAATCTGAATTGGACAACCTGATAATGCTCACTCTGGTTATTGTTTCCGTTTTTAAAAGTGCTATATGTTGAGCCAGTTTAAATTAAATATTATCATGTTTTTAGGGCGTGAATGAAAGCAGAAAGTGGTAATTTCAATTTGAGTGGTNCCGTTTTTAAAAGCGCTATATGTTGAGCCACTTCAACTAGATTTGCCATGTGACATTTTTAGCAGCAATCATTGGTCGATTTTCTAACGTTGCCATTCGGGGAGTTGTAATGAGGCTTTTTTTTGGTGCCGTGTAAGAGAAATATATATATAGATTTTGATGGTTTTCACTGTTGCAGATCATATAAGAGATCTGTTGGTATTAATGTTTATGTTCAATCACCATGTGATTTTAAAAAAGTAAATCATTATTTTGAATCCTTAGAAATTGTTATATTGCATAGAAATCTTGTTAACTGAGCGAAACTAAGCATACAGAGATCTTTTTCTTTTCTTTCTACAACTAAATATTTGAACATTGATTTCTTCAAAAAGATTTCTTGCTACAAAAAAAAATTTAAAAATATAATTTTAGTTGGTGACATAAGGTTGGTAATATAATAAACCCATCAAAGCATAGTGAGGATTACATATACTTCATATGAGTTTGATTTTCATCATTTAAATAATGATGCTATCCGATTCAATTCCAGTACTTGTATTGATCATATTGACACCCCAGTTTGTTAATTTTACTTTTTGCGTATTTCGCCAAATCACGAGAACTTTTTAAGCAAATATTTGCACACAATTATAAAATTTAATCCTAAAAAATAATTCAAATTAAATTTTCAAAAAATAATAATTTCATTTAATTGCATTTCAAATTTTGTATTTTCTCACATGAAATTACATTCTTTGAAATGATGTAAAAAATTGCACACTGATGTTTTATAAGGTTAAGAGCCAATGGTCGGTTTACCTTTCACTGATATTTTTTTAATCTTAAGTACCACTGCTTAGTATATTGCTGCTCACTATAGACTGTTTTTTTAAATTTAATTTTATTTATTTATTGTCTTAAGGTTAAGTGGCACTACGTGGTATATTTATGTCAGATATGCCCAACACTAATTTTTTTTAAGGTTAAATGCTATTGCCTCCGGTATTCCTAATGTTGACCTTTTGCCTTAGTAGTGTCGAATTAGCTCACCGTGATATTCCTCTGACTCAACCCAATTAATTAATTAATTTTAACCCAATATATCAGAGAATGCGAAATAATCCTTGGTTTTGGACTTTTATCGGAAGGTGTTGGTAATTCCTAGGTTTTACCGCAGAGGCTTGGAATGGAATGATAATTGAAACGCACTTCAGACCCATACCAAGTCACTTTAGTAAATCCTAGGTTCTACCGATAAAACCTAGGATTTACTAGACCTTTGGCTTTTACAATAACATATAAACCCAATTCTGTAGTCACTGACATGGACCTACGAATCCTGAAGTTACACATACAATTTATTTTTACTGTGTTGGTTTCTTATTTTTATTGTGTTGTATTGAATTATGATGGTTATTATTTATGTTTCTGTATATTATTGCATAAATGACTTGAATAAAATAATATAATTTTCGATGCATTAAACTTTAAATCTTAAGCTTGCTTTTTCAATTACAAAATTATATTTACTGCCAGCAAGTAGTAATGAATTATCGAATGAATTCAAATTAACATCACAAATGAAAGAAGTAATTTCGTTAATTAATCTCTAGCGAAAGCATATCAACAAAAATATATTTATTGCAAGCGAGTAATTATGACGAAATTAAATTTACATCACAAATGCAGGCAGTAATTTCGTTAATTAATCTAGAGTAAAAGCATATCTTTTTACAAAAAACAATAATATATTGGTGTCACTCAAAACATTCATTTTTTAAAAATAAACTTTGAGAATAAGTTATATGATTATAAATCATATTTTTAAAACAATTATTACACTGTTCAATATTTAATTTGAAAACTGTACGATGCCCAACTGAATCATTGTTCAAGACTTATTACTCAAGGGCAACAATTTCACATACTTCTCCCACCGCTCTGAATTCGTGATTTGTTTTCTCAGTTTTTGCACTTTCAAGTCTCTTTTACTACAATTTTCTGAAATTTCGTGATCTCCGCATTTGATGAATTCAATAAAATCACTCAGGTTAGTCTCTTTTTGCATGAACCATAAAATCGATAGATCAATTAAGGTATTTTTGTCATTCATCAGTTCAGTCACATGATCCATTAAAGCAGAAACAACATCACTTGGATCTAAAATATTTGATACTCTTTGAACGAGTGGATTACCATGGGCTAAAATATCTCGTAGATTAATGTCTGTAAATAAATCCTTGGCCTTTACCCATAGCTCCTTATCTTTTTCCTTATCGCCAAAAACACCCATACAGTCCATAATAAGCATTTCCACAGCAGCACGTATTTCAGATTTATGCAAATAACGTTGGCCTATCAAACTTTTAACATGCGCCTTTATGTTTTCATTCTTTCTAAGTCTCCACAAGAACTGAATAAGTTTGTCTTCTCTTATAAGTATTTTCTCCAACTTATCAATTCTGTTTAGTAAAAAGGAAATCTTTTGATTCATGAGTTGGCGTATTTTTTTTCTCAATCTAAATTTTCCTCTAAACTTTAATTGCAAGAGCAAAAATCTTTGAACTTCAGTTGTCATAGACAAAATTGTGTTTGTAGTGTGTCCAGGCTTGAATATACTATCTATTGTCATGTCATCAATTTTTTCAAGACACTTCTTAGCTCTTTTTTTCGAATTATTATCTATGAAATTTTCTATGCTACGTTTACTATCTTTCGTTGCGACGATTATCGACAGTTTCTTTTTCAACACGTTTGAATCTTCAGTGTCTAGATTGTTTAAGCAAAACTCCTTTGCTTCTTTCGATTTTTCTAAATAACCTTCCATTTCCTTCCGTATAATATTCCTTTCTCTAGGATTAAAAACGTCATACTTCTGATATTTTTCATGTAATTCTTTCATGAGGAAGGAGGAACTAAACAATAGAGGATCTCGATTGTTTTTAAAAACTGGTAGTCTCGATACAGTATCCAAGCACTTTTCTAATAATGGCAAAATTGCTGTTTCGCATTGTAGAAAAGTATAAGATTCTTTCATTTTTAAATTAATATTCTTGAATGATTCCATGTCATGTTTTAAATTTTCCACCTCATCATTTTCGTTACAATTTATAACGAAATCTAGCAAATAAATAAAAGCTTCTACGATGTTTTTCACTACTTTGATTTTCATGTCGTCAATTAATTTAGAAGTTTTCATTTTTTCCATATTTCTCAAAATGTAATTCAGCATATTTTTTGTTAACAATGAAAAGCTAACTTCATATTTAAGATATTTCTCTTGTTGTGTTTGATAAAATTGAGTCTTATGAGTTTCCAAGAAAGGTGCAGCATCTTTGAAATATAATTTTGCTTCATTAATTGCTTTCGAGATCATTATGTCTGGTATTTTGCACAAATGGTCAATTCGATCAAACATCTCACTCAAACCTTTAAACTCAGCGTGAAGTTTTTCAAAAATACCCTCATTATTTTCGATATATAATTGTCCCTGAATGTAGTTAGTTTTATAATGTGATAAGCAGTTTCGAAAAAACATGATTTTGGATTCAGCCCCATCTTCCAAACAAGAACACAAATAATGCTTAATGGGGCAGTTTGTTACACCTTCGTTTTGTATTAGTTCACCAAGAACTTGCAAGGCACGTTCCATCACTAACATTCTTTTAAATGTTTTACTATTTTTCATACTTAAAACGATTGTTAAGTAATGCCTAACTCTTCCTGCTATCATTATATTCGATATTTCAGGATGATCAATCAAAAAGGATTTAACTACAGCCGTGACGTCTTTCGGCCCAGCTGCAGTTTCGTTTCCAATCTTCTCTAATTCTGCCTTTAACTTTTCGGCTTTTGGTAAAAAATTCTCACGATAATAAAGTTCTATATAACACTGAAAATGATCCTCTCTGTATAAATTTGAGCCTTTAGCTCTATTGAAAGACATTTTGCTTTGAATCAACAAAAATAAAGAGGCAACAGTATCAGTGCAAATTTCCTCTATGTTATCGTTAAAATAATATCTTAGCGACAGAAAATGTTCAAAGAATACATAAGAGAAGAAGCTGTCCACTAAAGTATAATAATCATTATATTCACGATAATTATGAAACTTGTCTTGAGGCGAATCCCTCTGCATATTTAAGTAAAAATAATTTTTGTAAGTATCAATCAGAGCAATTATCACTTGTTTTCTATATTTGATGTATTTGTTTTCTTTATCATACGAATTACTATCTTTTATTTCAATAATTTTCTTTATGAAGTCTATTTGATACTCAATAAAGTATATAAATTGCGAATAAGCATGTATAACGCTGTTTCTATTCTTAAACAATGAAAAATTCAATGTTATCAGTTTATCATTTTCCAACAAATTTCGTATGCGTTCCACAACATTTAAAATGGCCGCTTCCGGCTTTCTGCTACTGTCTTCTGAGAGGCCGAAATTGTCAACAGCATAATCGTAAAGCCGTAATATAAGTGAAAAGTCTGTTTTATTAATAGCATAAAAAAATGCTGACAGCCCGTTCTCGTCCGTTATTAAGGGATTTATTTTAAACCCAGATTGATCTAACGCCGTAGTTATAAGTGGGTAGTTGAAAACCTTATTTAATACGTGAGTATCGGAACACCGCAAAATAGTTATTAAAAATTTGTCTTCCAAGAAAATTTCTTTTGCAAAGCTGTCTATCAAGTTGTCAAACTTTATTAATTTTAAAATGTGCTTAAGAGCATCTTTCCTGAACGGATAAGCTTCATTCTTCGTAACGCCATAACCAATTGTGTTTTTCAGTTTATTCCCCATTTCTTTGTGAGTGTCATAAAAAATATAAAGTTTGCTCGAAGATGGCGTGACTGTTCCAGCTTGATAGATTTCCAAGCCTTTTGAATGGTTTTCGTTTGTCTTGAACAGAAAAATGGAGCACTTCAGCATGGACGAAGCAGCAGTCAGAATCGCGGAAATATTGGAGTTCTCACTGTTTTTGTTCCTTTTCACGAAATAAGAGTTAAGATTTTCTTTAAATCTTTTCTCCACGCGCTTAGGAAAAATAGCTTGATCTGAGTTTCTAAATGGATTGTAATGCAAAATGTTATTCTTTAAACTGTTTTGTATGCTTTTCGTCAAAAAGTTTTCACCTAGCAGAACAGTTAGACGATATTTAAATCGTTCAGGAATTTCCTGTTCGGTAGAAGATATAAGGTAGGATATCATTATGGCATGAAAAATACCTTTGTCCCCTGGCGTGGGCAATCTCCATACTTTATCAGGTAGCTTTTCATGTACGGTTTGTTGACCGGTCATCCAAGTTGACAAATCCTCAAGTTCTGGATATAGAGACATCTTGTATGGATAAGCTATTTTTTACAAATCTTGATTCAATATGAAAAAGACAGTTAATAGTTTTGGTGGAGGATGTATATCAAAATGATTTCCTTATTCTGCTACCGTTTTCTTTTCTTTTGGGCGACTGGAACATATCTGTAAAAAAGAAAGATTAATTAGATTAAATTTATGTATCTTCGACTAGCTACTTTTGGCGACCATCTTACACTGAAAAAAAAAACTCAGTAAATTTTTAACTAGTATTTGATGCAAATTTTCTCATTATATCCCAAAGTTTACTTAAATGCAAGATCATTTTATTTCAGTTACATCATAAATTGTGAAGTATGATACAGAAATACTTCCGTAGAACAACTGACTGCACCAAAATTTGGTGAAAGATGCAAAACTTTAACGGTTACTGTAAACTGAACGATATTTGTTTACGAACGCCGTGTTTTCTTTACAACTTGCTCTCGGTGTATCAGGACGACTAATGCATGCTGTTTTAGGTTTCCACTTATTTAAGTAGGTAAATGGCTTATTTGTATGTATTAAAGTTTATTTCTTTTATGTTGCCTTTCTAAAGTTAGTGTTCGGTATAAAATGGTTAGAGTTATATCATAAAATAACTTCTTACGGTGAATAATTACCTAGGCCTGCATTTGAGCACTTTAAAAATACCTAATAATGGTGCAACCTTCATCTGCTTTTATGAAAGAAAGAAAAGAGAAAGAATGAAAATAGGGGTTTTGTTTTTTCAAAACACAAACTTTTGGTGCGACCTTCTACTGATATTTGGAGCTAGAGAAAATATCAAAATATGGTAAATCGAGCTCCATTTTATATGGCCAGCAAATGAATACTAATTTTTTATGCAACATGGCTCGGAGTTTTTAACAGTGTAGTCGGCTTCATGAATTCCCCACTCCCTTTTGTTAATGTGATATTTCAAAAAAATAATTATACATAAAAATATTTTTAAAACGTTAACAAAGTATAACATAATTTACTTAAGTGGCTACACAGTCTCCGCTGAATCAAACAACATACACTACTAAAAATTCCGAGCCAAGTTGCACCAAAAATCGGTATTCATTTGGATTTCGACGGATTCTGATCCCCAAAATATAGGGGGTAGGCTCAAGCTGAGAAATATGGTCTCAATAGTTTGATCACGAGAGCGCTCCTAAGTTTGGGCCCCTTAATGTTAGTTTTACTTTTTACGTTTTCCATATCTCGAGAACTATTTAAGCGATATGAAAATTTTTTACATACAATTATAAAATTAGTTTATCCAAAGATAATTTCACACGAAAAATAATTCTTAGAAAATATTTATTATTTCATTTAAGAATTCTGGAAAAAAAAGGAATTTAATTTTATGTAACATCATGCAAAATCGATACCGTAAACCCATCCAGGGGCGAGTCTACCCATTTTAGTTTTATTTAATTTTCACTATTTTAAATTGCAAATAAAAAAATTTTTACCAATGGAGGACTTAGTTCAGACTCTAAGGAAGATGGCGCTGTAGTAGTTTGATCCGTTTTTATTTATTTGGTGTCTTTTTAACCGACCTGTTCAAACGTCTTTTGAGAGATTTGTATTGAAAATCAGCAAACTTTTAGTTGGTGCTCCGTAAGTATATTATTNTTATCTTAAACACACATTGGTGTTTCGAATTTTATTTTGGGTTTTTTTTTAATAAAATGTTACACATTTAAGTTTCCCTTGAACTAAATAGGTATAAGATAATCAGTTTTGTAGTTAAGACTATTTTTTTTATTATGCTTTGAATTCAATTTTTTATAATATAATTGTAGCATATACACTGTAAATTTATATTTATCATTCATAAAAGAATAAAATATTTATTAATTGGCACAGAATATAATGCGATTCTGAAAAGCAAAAAAAAAGCGTGTTTTCTTTAGATAAGCAATTTTTTTTTAATTCCAAAGTAACTTTTATTTGTATGCTTAGTTTCAGAAATACAAGGGAAAGAAAAAATTCTAAAAATAAACGATTGGCTATTTTCTTCACTATAACTTTGACCCGGTATTGGAAGGGTCAAAAAACTGAGTAGAGATGCGTTTAATCAAGGAAAATATGTTTTGTGACAGATTTCACTATTCATTAATTCGTTAAAACTTTCACGAAAGTGAATATTGGAAAATAATCTTCTCAAAAATGAAATTTGTAACCAAGAGTAGCGAACCAAAAAGTATATTCGAATAATTAGATTTAATATCATCGGTTTTATTGATACATACGTACGTATTAGCGTTTTATATAATATAGATCAGGGTTTCTTAATCTGTGGTTCATGGACCCCTAAGGGGTCCATGAGACATATTTTGGGGGTCCGTTAACTACTTCTAATTTTTAAAACATTTGGAAGCCTACCCATTGCTTGTAAAGCTATCTATGGCAGCTATAATTCCATTTGCTACAGTGTATCTTTACAAAGCGGGATTTTCCACACTTGTGACAATAAAAACATAACATCGAAATCGATTGAATGTTGAACATGATATGCGCGTTGTTTTGTCTAAAACCATCCCCCAATTCAATTAATTAAGGAAAAGCAGCAGCAACCTTCACATTAAAAATTTTAATTATAAAAATTTTGTATACTATTAAAATAATAAAATTAAATGTTTTCTAATAATGGATGGTTTTTGCAATTATTTTTTTCACAGGGGGGTGGTCCGTGACTTCTTAAAAAATTTTAAAAGGGGTCCATTATACCAAAAAGGTTAAGAAACACTGATATAGATGGTTGTGATGAATATATTGAATAATCAAAGATTGTTATTTATTCTTCACCACTTTAAATTTTTTTAAAAAACTATTTCCAGGTTAAGCTTCCTGTGATAATAACGAGGGTTAATTATTAGCGCATCACTTATCAGGGTATTTATTAACTTAGATAAATTTTGTTAAATATTTATCTATTTTTATCTAATTTAATACCCATATATTTAATTATATAACACATTTAGTAAATGAACAAACATTAAATTAAATATTCCGAGAAATATTAAGAGTATTAATGTTTACATTCTGTTTTATACACAGTGAATTATGTTTTGCTTCAGAAAAAAATAAAAAAATTGCGTCATGCAGCACCGTTAAAAACAGTTGTTTTTTAACTTACCACATGAAATGCATTATTAAAGCAGTACTAATTTTTCCTTTTTAGATTTCCTTCTTATAAAATATACATAAAAATACAAAAAAATATCATTACAAAATTTGGCAAGTTTTTTAAAAGATCTCAGGCATTATGTTCGTCATCTAATTAACACAATTGCAAAAGTATTTAAATTTAATAAACTTATTTTTAAATGAAGAATAACAAGCAAAATGTTTTTATTAAAACACATGTAGACTATCGGACATTAAATCTAATATAATGAGATCAGCTGATAACATATCATCATACTACACCGGAATCTTTCAATAAGAAAATTGCAAAATATTGTTCACGTGATTTTCGATAAGCATGAATTTATTTTCTTTCAGATCATTTGCATAACACTTGTTAAGATTATGAAAATTAGCAAGATAATAAAATATTCATTGTTACTTAGAACAGCAATTCTGAAAAAGTGTTTCGCGGAGGCCTAGGGTTCCTGGACATGGCCATAAAATTTCCGAGAGTTAGTATTTATTTTAAGCAATTATGATTTTTAAGTGCGTAAATATCCTCAGGGGTAGACGGATCATGGGTTAAAGTCCCCTTGACGTCAGGCTGACCGAGGGAGGTTTTCGTAGTTTTCTTCTCCGTGTAACGGAAATTCACGTTACCTCCGTATAAAAGTCCTCTACGTAAGGGAATTTCTCCCAATACTTGATCCAGGAGTTCCCTTGCCTTCTGAATTGGGTTCAAAAATACAAGGGATACGGAGTTCCACATTGGTAGTCGTATACCCAAAACTGGGTCAGCTCTTCAACGACGGTTATAAAATAAAATTATATCTAATCAATAATCTGTTACTTATTTAATAATTCAGTTACTTTTAGAAATTATAGAAAAAAATAATGAAATTTCAAAATATTTATAGTTATTCTAAATATAATCCATTAACTATGAAAAATTTAATAAATATTTTTTCATTGGAAATTCTCGATTTAATATAAAATAACTGAGTTCAGCAAAAGAGAAACATGTTAACCTGATACCCGATCTCAATTTATATATATATATATTAGCGCATCACTTATCAGGGTATTTNTTACTTGAAATAGTATCATTTGTGCTGGTTATTAATAAATTTTTTTCGCTTTCTTGGTAAGTGTTTTATAGTTTTGAAAGAATAATTTCAACTAGAATTCAGCTATTCTGCTTTTAAGCTACATATTAAAATTCTTATCGAGATCTTACAATTGTAAAATTTTGCTGCGTGGTAAGTTATCTAAAAGTGATGAAGGGATAATCTATGTATATATTATTTGAAAATAAAATTTTCAAACTAAGTATATATAAACACCTTAACTCAGGTTATTCGACACATTTTTAGCTTCGTATTATATTTTTTCCTTCTAATTACTAGCTTATACTTGTCTTTTTTAATCTAATAATTTCAAAATTAATTAAAAGTTAAAAATATAGAGAAAAGGTGAAAAAGATGTAAAGATTTTTTAAAGGAGAAGAACAGAATATTAAAAAATGTTTTTAAAAAATATTCACAAATTTGAAAAAATTATTAGAAAATAAAAAAAGGTAAAGATAAAATCTCGTCATCAGCTCACGTAATTATATCCCAAAAAATAGTGCTTTCTAATAATGTATTAAAATAGACAAAACAAAATATATCAATATAATAGTGTGAGGAGTATCAAAAAAATTGAAAGGAAATAGAACTTATTAAGAAAAATTGTCAATTAAAACAAAAAATGCAAAATAAAACAATCAAGGAAAATTAGAAAATAAAAATTAGATTATATATTTTCTACTTTTATTTTAATTAGAAAAAATCATATCACATAGCTAATCACAGAAGACTTACGGTTAGTAACGCACAAAACAGCCAATCAAAATTGAGAATGCATGCGTGTGAAAAGGTAATATTTTCAATAATGCTGCCTGCTGAAATGTTACAACTAAACTTACCAGTTATAGCTTGTTGCGATTTTTATTTTGTTTTGAGTATGTCTAATGACAACGTGACAGTTATCTATTGTTGTCCGAGCATTTTTATTGGTCGGAAAATCACGTGGTAGGATCCAGTTTTTCCTAATTCATTTCCATACTGTTTTAGTTGCCATCAGCATAAAATTAATAAAAGTTATAAAAGTATTGTTTTTCTATAAGTATTTGTGTATCTCTAATTAAAAATTATTTTCCTTTACTGCTATTCGCGATCGCAACGCTTGAGTACGCCCTCTAGCCGGAGCCTGAAAATATCGGCCATTAGTTCTATCATAACAATTTGCAAAGACGAACGCCATTTTATTTGCATCAAATACGAAGCAAAATTTCCCTAAGGAAAAGGCAGAAGAACTTGAAAAAACTAACCAGAACACGCCAAGCATTTGAAGAACAATTTCTGAATAATTTTTACCTTTCTATTACCAACAACATAGCTTCCGATTTTATGATCGCTTGCTGTGTATATGTGTATTACGGTAAAATAATTTTTTCCGTCTTCAATTCATTACAAATTAAAGTGAAGTCAACATTGCTTTCGTCATTCCAATGAATAAATGAGAATTCAGAACGTACAGAACTGCAATAATTATACAATATTTTTCTTCTTTAAATGAAATAGTATACATTTCTATATCTATATAATTCGGAAAACAACAATAAAAAATCATCCGAATTACTTGAAATAGTATCATTTGTGCTGATTATTAATAAATTTCCATCGTTTTCTTGGTAAGTATTTTTTGGTTTTGGAAGAATAATTTCAACTAGAATTAAGCTATTCTGTTTTCAAGTTACATATTTAAACTCATATCGGGATCATACAATTATAAAATTTTGCTGTGTGGTAAGTTATCTAAAAGTAATGAAGGGATAATCAATGTATATATTATTTGAAAATAAAATTTTCAAACTAAGAACATTTCATTTGGAATTCTGCGGATTTATTAAGCAGATGAGTATTATGATTTTCATAATAAAAAATTTGCTTTTAAAATTTTTTTCTTCTTATTTGATGATAGTTCTCTACAGAATGGTTTCTTACGTGTGATTTAGAACTATAAGAATAAAGAAAAAGAAGAATATGAGAGTTTTTATTTCAATGCGAGGAATTTTTAAAATTGTTTTTTTTATCCTAAGAATTCTTTATTTTACGTTTCTTAGTTTATAATTTTTTGATAAAAATTGATATCAAAATATTTTATTTGAATAAATGGTATATCATTATGAGTTTATGTATACTTCTTGCATATTCTAATGTTTGAAGTAATATGATTCAGAAAAGTATGGAATAAAAATTCGGTACTTAAGTATTAACTCCACCGCCGCTACAGATTTGGCGGCTTTTAAGTGCTGCCAATCTACACCTAAAATTTTTGCGACATATCATAAAATGAAACACTTTATTTAGAATCAAAGTTGTCTATCGGATTTCGGCGGAAAATGGGCCGGTATAGAATTTAACATAGATTCAAAACAATCTCTATTTTCTTACACCTGATGCTGTCGCCATATGAACTCTAATAAATAAAGATTCCAAACGAAATAACATTTCCAAAACGTACGTTTACCAATATAAAGTTTCATGTCATGGGAATTGGTACATTTTCGTTTTTTTGGTAAAATGTTTCGCTCCTGAAAAAATAAAACTGCATCTTGTTCTGTTTTTGGCAAATACGAAAGACGCATTTTCGTAGCACTAAATGGCGACAAAAATGAGTAAACAACAAGGCAACAAGGAATCCAAAAGATGATATCCAGGATTATTTGATGATAATTTTCTATAGAATGGTTTTCTACTTCCAATTATTAATAATATTAAAAAAAAACNATAGATTCAAAACAATCTCTATTTTCTTACACCTGATGCTGTCGCCATATGAACTCTAATAAATAAAGATTCCAAATGAAATAACATTTCCAAAACGTACGTTGACCAAGATTTAGTTTCATGTCATGGGAATTGGTACATTTTCGTTTTTTTGGTAAAATGTTTCGCTCCTGAAAAAATAAAACTGCATCTTGTTCTATTTTTGGCATATACGAAAGACGCATTTTCGTAGCACTAACAAATGGCGTCAAAAATGAGTAAACAAGGCAACAAGGAATCCAAAAGATGATATCCAGGATTACTTGATGATAATTTTCTATAGAATTGTTTTCTACTTCCGATTATGAATAATAATTTAAAAAAAACTTGAAAGTTTTTTATTTTGATGAGAGGAATTCTTAGAATTGTTTTTTTTTTGTTTTGTTTCGTACGCATTCTTTATTTTAAGTTTTTTAGTTTCTAAATAATGATTTTCATTGAAACTTAAAATTTTTTGATAAAAATTGTTGTCAAAAAACTTTTTTTACAAAATTAAATTATATAAAATTATGACGCTTATGTATACTTTTTGCTTATTTTAATGTTTAAAGTAATATGATATTTGAAACTATGGAATGTAAAGTATAAATAGGCCTTTAATATTATACATCATTAAATTTAGTTATATTAACTATTTCTCAGGCATAAGGTTCAACTCTAATAAAAGAAGATACATATTTTTTTTCCTGTTTATTTACAAATATTTTTTCCGATGCGTTTTGGATGTTTCTTCTCTAAAAAAAAAGAGATGCCATTTTGTTTTCGTTTGCATGAGAAAGAATATCAAAAATTTTCTCTTTTAAATGTAATAAGCTACAATAAAGAAGGAACGTCACACACACACACAGAGAGAGAGATTATTATAGATATTTTCAAATCTACTGGCAATCGACGTATATTTCACTATGCACTAATATTTTGTTAGTCATGTTTTTCTGCTTTAATTCTAAGGCTAAGTTTGATCTTATTTCATTTATATTATGTACCTTAACCTCTTCGAAGTAAAAAAAAAAATTCTAAATTCCAAATGTAGTATTCTAAGAAAATATTTCTACATCTACAAACATCGTGTGTGCATTCTTATTGATATCAAATGATATTTTTTTGTAAATAAATAATTGGGCAATATATTATTCATAAAATTAATTGATAAAATATTATGCAAATAAAAATTAACTGATATCATTTTCTTAAAAAAACTATTATAAATTTAAGAATTGTTTAAGTTCACTTAATGTGTAACAGATTAGAATTGATACATAACTAAGTTGTGTTATTTAAAATATATCAATTGAAGTTACTAAAAATGTGAGTGATTTTGTTCCCATTATTCGTCCGAAATGAATATTCTATGTTGTGCAGTATAAACTAAATAACAAATATTCGTATGTTGCATCTCTAATTTAGTAGCAGCAATAGCTGTATATTTTTGAAAATAAAATTTTTTTTTATTATAATTTTACAGTGTTGAACATAATATTGTATCCATTTACAATTTAAAAAAATTTCCTTGAAAAGGTTTTTTCAATAACAAGACCCTATTTGCACAAATTCACAAAACAGGACCCTGGTTGAAAAAATGTGACTTAGCGCTTATTTTATATTCACAAATTACAAGTAATTTTTTTCGCAATTTTACAAAAACAGGACCTTTCACAAAATGTCTAGACAGCCCCCTGTATACATATTCAAAGTTTGGTTTTATTTTGCCTTCATAAATCTGTTGCTATGCAATTTTTTTCCTGTGTTGGGGAATTATGCGTCATAACTTATTTTTCACGTCACCTCTGATATTGGGAGTATTTGACGTGTTATAGCGTGTAAGCGGAATCACTGTAAAAATTAACTATCGACGCTACAAATGAAGCTCTTGAATGTAGCCAACCCATTGTAGTAAAAATTAACAACAATTGAGAAATTTTCCTCATGAGCCACGTCGTGTCACGTCATTTTATTTTACCAACTACTGATTTTACATTATTTAGGTAAATAAAAATATGTTTCAAGAGAGTGTAACTGCAAACTAAATAAACACAGGTAAATACCAATTTGGTTGCATCCATTTATGCATTCATATTTTTTACTTGAATTTACGCAACATTACGATTGAAAAATAATTCATTATTAAAGAATATACAATGATCTTTTAGTGTAACTCTTTTTTTGATTAAATAGAGATGAGATAGCAAATATCTCTAATGTTATATTTTAAATAAATGAAGAATTTGCTTCCAACTTAATTTTCAAAAATTTGTAATGGTAAACTTATAAATTTTTTTTTTTGCACTTCCCACCCAAATGTATAAATTGAAATTTCGGACTATTTTTAGAATTGGGAACTAAAATTCTCCTTTGCACCGGCTATACAAATTTCTGGACCCTAGCACACCGCTTCTCAAACCGTTATACGAACTCCGTTTTCTGACATCCATAACAATAATAAATTCTTTTATTATTATGAATGATGAAGTATATGTCCTTTACTTAAGTATTAAAGCAAATGGCTGAACGTACTTAATTTATTAGTTTGCTTAATGCTTTAATATTCTATCAAAAATTTGAATTATAAAAAATAATTTCAGCATACTTTCTGCTTCTTTAATAATTTATATTCCTGTCTTTAATCCATTCACATTATGTTATATCTTGAACTCAATTTTTTTATAGCAGCCTTTGGCATAATTTTTATTTATTTTGTGTTTGATAATATTTTGTAACTGTCTCATATATAAGAAACTTTATTAAAACCACAAATTTTTATCTGTTAAAAATTTTCCTGTCTGTGTTTAAAAGTCTAAACATAAATTTTTAAATTTTGGTGCTTTAAAAGTTTATTTTCTTTACTTTAAAAAGTAGTCTGCATTGTAAGAAAAAAAATTTAAGTTAAGTTTATGATTATTAAGTTTTTTAAATAAATGTTTTTCTTTCAGGTGACAGTGTGGGGTAATTACAGTAATATAGAACGTAAGGTGTTTATGGGTGTGTCCCAAATAGTGCTTGACGATATTGATCTAGCAAAAGGAGTGATCAATTGGTATAAACTCTTTCANTTGATTAATTTTAGAATTGTGCATTTGCAATGTACCTAAGTTAGTAGCGAGCGAAGCAAACCATATAAGATTGCGTAGCAATTTTCGTGGGTTGGCGAGCGCTAGCGAGCAGGGGGTGCAGCCCATTAGTTATCAATATTAACTTATTAATACAATACATTCTAATAGATTGGTAACTTTAACTAGCTTATTAATAATAACCGCTGATTATTAATATCAACCGATTAATTTCGATGACTGTTATATAATATATATACTTTGAAAAAATTTGAAATTTTTCACTACTTTTGCAAAAGGGTTCTGTTAAAAAATTGTGAATAAACTTTCTCATATCTGCCAACTTTTAATCCTTTCGAGGATGATTTTCCCCAGTGGTAGTAAAATCGAATTCGAATTACAATTTTAGGCAGAAACATACACTATATTTTGAAAAAGCTGATGCAGATAACCATGGCACGACGACGATCTATATTTGACAAAGTACCTCTTTCCACGTTAGCGGGCACCAGACCTCTTAATCTCTGAATTGCCCTAGGGCGACTGATACTGTTGGCGTAGATAGAATGAAGGAAGTTAAGGCAGTTGGCATATGAATAGCTTGCTACAATAAGCAGTTTAACCCTTTAATGGGCCCTTTATTTTTAGTAAGGGTAAAGTAATGTATTTTTGGAATTGAAATTTTTTTAAGAACAGTAATTGATATAAAAAAAACTCATTTAGTTTATAAAAACGCCATTTTTTTGGTGGTAAATATATTTAACATGACCTATTAGGAACTTACTGACTTTTATTTTTCTTTATTTATAAAATAAATTCCTTAAATACTACAAACTTCAAAAGGAATTATGTATTTTATAACTTTTATACGTTTTTTAAAAGTGACAAATGGTTACCAATTTTATTCAAACTCACTTCAAGAAAGCTGAAGTTATTGAAAAATGGAAACCTAAATTAAAAGTGGTAAAACGTAGTGGTGGTAAGTATCCTTACCACGGCCTTCAAAAGGGTTAAATCATGGTTATAAAACCACGGCACGGCACACAATTTTAAAAGTGTGTACAATATTTTTTTGTATAAAATAATGAGACAAGTGATTATTTTAAAATAACAAATGCTTAGTAATTTTTTTTATAACATTTGTATGATATTTATTTGCTTTGTTCGTATTTTAACGCAATACATGAGGTAAATGTGAAATGAATAGTGTTTCAAAACTATTTATAGTAACTTTATTTATTTATAACATTTCAATGATATTGTTTTGTTGTGTGCGAATTAAGAATGATATGAATAGTACTTCAAAATAATAAAATTTATAGTAGCTTAATTTATTTATAACATTTGTAAATTATTTATTGTCTGTGAGGTAAATTTGATATACTAGTACTCCAATACAATATAATAGTACTTCATATAATAATATAAATAGATTTTTATAAATAGTACTTCAGAATAACTTTATAGTTGTTTTTTGTAACCTTTGTATAAGATTTTTATTTAATATGAGGTAAATGAATAGTACTTCAGAGCAAGATGTTTAGAAGCATTAGTTTTCAAAAGTCTGCAGGGTTCATGTTAAGAACTTCAAAGTATAAGCCAATAAATTAGCCAAGTATCAAAAGTATTAGCTAATTTTCAAAATTCTTGGCCAAAGGCGATACTTAAAAAAAAATTATGATTTATTTTTCTGTAAAAAATTTCAGATTAAAATACAAATTCAAAATAAATTTAATTTTTATTTTATGAAATGCAATCTCAAATCTATAGTCATTTTGAAGTTGGGGAGGAGTAAATGAGCAATGAATGGGAATGAAACAGGTTGAGGTTAAGTTTTAATAACTTCTTAGACTAGAGCAATAAAATAAGGACAAACCTGAAACAACATTATGTTATTGTCCCATTGTGCGAAAATAACTCGATAATAATATGCCTCTTTATTGACACAAGCAAAACATTAAAAACTAAACACAAACTTGAAAGTAAGTTGTCATGCGATATCGGGCGATCCGGCATCGAACGTATTACTCTATTTTATGATTGTTTGTCTCATGCTTACGTAGTCTCTCTTGTTGCTTATGATTACATTTTATCTGTACTTAATATAGTTCTGATTGATTATGCGGCGTATCTTACGGAAATTAGTGTAATCGAACAAAATATACAAGATTTGTTCAAAATAATTCCTTTCGAAATTTTTATTTTTTGTTTCTAGGATCGAGAGGAATATGCATTTTTCTTTCCGGTAGAAAAAATCATTCGCCAATACTTTCACCAAAACACATTTTTTTTATTGGACTGAACTTACTTACGATTTAACCGCATTTGGCGAGGTGGCTTAGCATGTACCCTGGTCTGCACCAAATTTTTTTTTGTATAAAATATTAGGTGATATTTGAAACAACGAATGTCTAATAATTTTTTATAACATTTGTATGATATTTATTTGTTTTGCTTGTATTTTTTTTAATACATGAAACAAATGTGATATGAATAATGTTTCAAAACAACAAAATTTATAGTAAATTTATATATTTATAACATTTCTATGATATTTGTTTTGGTGTGTGTGAATTAAAAATGATATAAATAGTACTTCGTAATAGTAACTTTATTGCAGTTTTCGTATAACGTTTGTATTCGTATAAAAATTTTTTATTAAATGAGAGGTAAATGTGATATGAATAAACTTAATAACAACAAAATTTATACTAGCCTTATGTTTTGTAACATTTGTTTGCAACAAATATTTGTTTGCAAAAAATATGAGGTAATTGTGATATTAATATTGAATAGCATTACCTTAGATCAACAAAAACATTTTTAATTATTTTATTCGCATATTTGTATTATATGTTTTATTTTGTATATATTAATTGCGATATGGATAGCACAAACGATATCATTCCCATGAACTGGTAACCATAGACTAGTAACTAAATAATTTCATTTTCGAATTTATTTTGGAAGAAAAATGCATCCATGTTTAACAAAGCATAATTAATAATAAAAATATCAGCATTTTAATCTAAAATTTTGCTACTGCAATGTATGCACTGACTAAGCAATCTGTAGAATACCGGATTCCATATATTGACTCTTATATGAATAAGAAATAAAACAAATGAATTAGAATGTCAGCGGCATATAATTTGTTTTGTCTTAGCAATAATGGATCATTTAGGTTATGCGTCATTAGTTTTTGCGATAATGTGTCAAAAAATTGTGGTTGTAGTCGGTTTATAAACTTTAATTATACGGCTATATTTATTGCATTTCATTACAAATTAGATTGCAAATTGATTCACTGGTGCGTCTATTTGTTAATGTTTCAAATATGTTGATTTTCATATTCACTTTCATGACGATTCACACATTTTTTATTTTTTATAAATTTTAAGAAATTCATCAACCTAGTGTACTTATAATTCAAGCTTATAAAGAAGATCTTAACAGCACAATTTTAAGAGTACAGTAATACCATTTAGAACAAAGATACTTATAAAAAATCTATTAACCAATAACCGCTTACTGGTTTTTAGACTTTAAGGAGGAAAATTTTAAGTAGTTAATCAAACTAGTGTACTTAAACTAGTTAAGTATATATAGCTTAGAGGAGGCAACAACATGGAACATTAAAAAATTTATCTGCAAAAAAAGTGTTAAAATATTTGTATTAAAAAAGTTATAATTTGTAGATTCGCAAGCTTAAAAAGGTAAAAAAGCTGAAGTACTTAAGATTAATTAATTGATAAGTAATTAGATTGACATTTATTAATTTGATTTTTAAACGAAAAATTACGTAACAGGAAAATTAAAATGAAAAAAGATTCTTGATTTTAATTTACTTTTAGGTTTAGGAAATAAATGATCCTCGAAGACTAAATCTTTTTTAAATGTGAAATTGGACAAAAAACTGGGGTTATTAAACAAAATTTAAACTATACTATGACTTAAAAAATTAAAATTTCTACCTAAAATAAAATAATTTTGATTTTCAAACAACGTTCTGAGAACTAAAGCAGAAGACAATTTTTCACTTTTAGCAACATTCCGTGCCACCAAATACATATTAAATGAGGCAGATCTAATGAACTACGTGGCCACGAGATAGGTTATATGTTTGAATCTTAATGCATGATAGGATTTGACCTATTGCTAAGGGGGAAAGTACATTTGAAACTAAAGAAGTTTTCTTTTAAAACATAAGTTTTAAGAAACTAATGGAGATTATAAAATAAATTTCTCTAACTACACCACTTCTTTTTCATGACCATGAAGTTATTTTCAAAAAATGCGACCGTAAACTGTTAAAACTATCGTTTAACAGTTTACGTTACGTTTATTGACCATCTAGAAAACTAAACTAGGAAAGTGCCATTTTGTTCTAAGTATAAAGTTTTGAGTTAATGTGTTTGTAGTGGAATATTTTTTTTCACTTTATAAATGCCACTACATTTTACAATAGAACTAAAACCGCTTAGTGCGGGGCACTTCCAAATGTTAAGCTATGATAGGTTGACCTGAGTCACAGAGTACTGCTAATTCTATAGAGATGAGACCAATTTAAAATCTGGTTTTATAGTTTATGCCTTATTCTAAATTCAGGGTATTATGTTTTATTTATGTCAGGGTTTATTTCATTAAACTTATTTCGGAGCCCTGTGATTTTGAGTTTGTAATGTCTTTTGGTTCGGCGCAGTCTGTGTGCCATTATATTTACCACAATAGCTATCAAAAAACATATCTTCCTGTGCCTTAATATCTACATTTTATCAATGATCTAATATCGTTTTCTGCCATCACCTGAACTTATTGTGATACAGTGTATTATAAAAAAACACTGATGCTAATTTTGAACACAAGATCTCCATAGGAAATAGTTTTTAGTTTCAATAACTTCTGTCAAGTATAGCAGTTGATTTCTAATTAAAAGATTTTTATAATCACATACAAACAACAAGAGATAACATAAAACATAGAGAATAAAAGTTTATTTTTTTTATTTACCAATTTATTTTATTTAAATTACCGGTCATAAAGATAATATAAATAAATATAAAACATTTGTTTATGATAAAACATCCAATCATACCTTAAAATAAATTATACACACTAAATTCAAATACAGCAAAATCAAAACACGAAAACACACTTCATAATTTACTTTGTATTAATATTAAATGTTCAATCAACAGAAAATCTTTTTGGTGAGAATGCTAGTAATGCACATAGTTCAGAAATAACTATCAATAACATATATATATATATATATATATTTGAATCAATGTAAAAAAAACTATAGATGTTAGGGTTCGCAAATTTATATTTAAGAAAGTATAAAAACAAAAACATTTCAAAAATTTAGCAAAACGCTATTAAATAACAAAAATACCAAAATCTGTTTGAATGCCAGAAGAAACAGAGATGAAACATTTCGAAGTACATTCAAAGCTCATCGGGCAATTAAACTGATTTTGATTCCTCACTAGTTATAGCACCTTTCTCCCTAGTGATTTAACAAATTTCGATAACTTTTTTTTATCTCTCTTTTAAATAAAATATTATTAGTTGTCCTATAAAAGGTGCCATTTTTATAAATATTCTAAAATTATATAATATTCTATATTATAGACATTATGAAAAATACTCTTTACAAAGTTTTCAGAGAAAGAGTTCAAGGCTTAAAATTAGATGATTCTGACACGATTTAGAAAATTGTATCTAAACAAACCGTAACATACAAAGATGACCTCAAAATTATATATTAACCTTTGCTTACGGCTGGTATAACATGTGGACCACATGTGGCCGTACAACATGGTATACCGTAAACAAAGGGTTAAGATTAGTTATTGTAGAACACACTGAATACAACTTTTTTCAACGAACGAATCCAAGGTATAAGGTCATGTTTTTGTTTTTATTTCTTTCGTTTCCTGTATAAAATTTAATTCAGACACAATTTAGAAAATTGTAAACAAAACATACAAAAATGATCTCAACATGTAAAGATGACCTAAAAATTATATATTAAGATAAGTTAATACAGAACATACCGTATAGAAAGTTTTCAGCGAAAGAAAACATTGTATTAAATTTGATAATTCTGACACAATTTAGAAAATTGTACCTATACAAAACATACAAAGATGACCTTAATATTATATATTAAAATAATTGCGATTAGTTATTACAGAACACACTGTGTACAAAGCTTTCAGCGAAAGAAAACAAGGTATAAAATTAGATAATTCTGGACACAATTTAAAAAATTGTACATATACAAAACATACAAAGATGACCTTAATATTATATATTAAAATAATTTCGATTAGTTATTACAGAACACACTGTGTACAAAGCTTTCAGCGAAAGAAAACAAGGTATAAAATTAGATAATTCTGACACAATTTAGAAAATTGTACATATACAAAACATACAAAGATGACCTTAATATTATATGTTAAAATAATTGCGATTAGTTATTACAAAAAACACTGTGTACAAAGCTTCAGCGAAAGAAAACAAGGTATAAAATTATATAATTCTGACACAATTTAGAAAATTGTACATATACGAAACATTCAAAGATGACCTCAATATTATATATTAAAATAATTGCGATTAGTAATTACAGAACACACAGTGTACAGAGCTTTCAGCGAAAGAAAACAAGGTATGAAATTAGATAATTCTGACATAATTTAGAAAATTGTACATACACAAAACATTAACGTAAAGCGAGTATGTATGTTCAGTATGTATTGTACAGTACTTGTTAGAAAACATTATTACAATAATTAAAAAATATTTTGGTTTTGATCCTGAAAGAGAGCTTGTACATTTTTATCAACCCAATCCACTATGATTACTTAGTCTATTTAGGTTATTCGATATTGAGAAAAGAAAGTTATTGTCCTTCCTTCCGTACACAATCCATTCGGTTAACTAAATTAACTCTATGCAAGCCTTATGCTAAAAAATTACTTTTCATGCATTCTAGTTAAACCAGCAGTCGTAGCAAATCACACAAATAAGAACCCTCTCTATTACAAAAGGTAAGTAATCTTTTAAGACCTTATTCTAATTTAAATAATAATTTTTTAAGCAATCATGAGATTCAATTGCTTTGTCCGAATAAGAGATATTTGTTGTTGTAATACATGAATCATTATATATAAATTGTAAAACACTTATAAACTGGTGAAATACAGTGTTTGCTGTAGTTCATTACTTACAAGGTAGTTCAGTTCAAAGGGCTTACTGTAGTTCAGTAAGCCCTTTGATGCAGATGGTACACCGGTATCCCTTATATTTATCTTTCTATGACGCTTTAATTTCCAACCTAAATATATTTTTGTATTTTTTACCTATAAAAAAAAGTGAGCCATGTTAGGAAAAAAATTAGAAGTGAGCCATGTTGTTCGGCCTAAATTAATACAAAATAATTAAAAAATTGTGAAAAATATGGTTAATAAAAGTTCTGTGTCAAAGGTTTAAGGGAGTTTTTCAAACTCTTTTTATTCAAATGAAAAAAATCATCAGTTTGATTTTCTAGCACAATGCTTCAATTTTAAACTTTATGTACTACCCTGATGAAAAAAATTGACTAGGTGAATATATAAAAGTTAACAAAGTTATAAATAACTGTTACGAAATAACAAGAGGTATAAAAATAGCATGCTTTCTGCTAAAAAGCTTTATGGCGAAAGAGATTTCGCAGAACAGCCCTACTTTAAAACTTTTTACACACACAAGCTAAAAACCTATAATGTAATAAACAAAATAAAATGTTAGAGTACTGTAAAATCACTCGTTCGGCTATTTTTTCCTTAAAAAATTGATTTTTACAGCAAATTCAAAATACAATTTAAAAATATCACTCTTAGAAGAAAAAGTAATTTTTGCATTAAATTTAGAATTTACAAGGGTAGTTCAGTTCAAAAATAGAAATAAATAACGCTCCCATGTTTCACTTTGTACTAATGTTTTCTTAAGATCTGAATTGTCATCTAAATTGTTCTCTACAAACAACCGCAGTTCTTTTCCTTGTGATCCTGATTTTCGCGAGATCTCATATAATGCTCTTAAAGCTTTTTGATCTTCGATAAGTTCTAAAGCAATGTTTATAAATTCCATTGGTAAATTGTTAGCATCAAGCAGATCGTTTGACACTTCCAAAATAGGACAACCATGGGACAAAGTATTTCGAATATTTATACCAAAGAATAGATCTGTAGATTTAAGCCATAGATTCTTAAACGCATCTCTTTTCTTCAAGATCTCAAGACAGTCCAAGAGAAGCATTTCTAAAGCAGTTTTAGTGTCCATTTCCTCAGTGTAGCGGAGCATTAGGAGTCGCTTCGTATGATCTCTGTACTCTAAACTCGTTCCATAAATTCGTGATTTCTTTAAATAATCATCATCGTTCATTAATATTTCTTCCAAATATTTCATCCTCCCCAATAGAAAATCTAGTTTCTGGGTTTTTAAGTCATTCAATTTATCATGAATGCTTTTAGTAAGGCATAGATTTGGAATTACATTTCTATATATATCATCACTTAGAGCAGTCATAAGTTTGAAGCAAGTTTCTTCTTTCTTACCTAATATGTCCTCAACTGAACGCGAATTATTGTTTAAGATGTTTAAGGCTTCGTCTGTATTTTGCCTACTTTGTTTTATCTGTATTCTTACCTTTTTTTCTTTAATTAGGTATTTTAAATATTCATCAAATTCAGTGCTTGATTGTGTGCCGTTTACATGATCAATAATTTGTTGCTTAGCCTTGTCTAAAAACTCTGAAAAACTTTTTCTTATTATCGTTTGATCTGTTGGAGAAAATATTTCGCATTCCATTACGGTTTTGAAAATAACATTCAAGTTTGGAAAAGATTTTACTGTCGAATTTCTCTGTGTTCCCCCAAATTTTGAAATAAATATCTGTTTCAGTTCAGAAAAAACATCAATGATTTCCTTTATCGAGTCTTTAGATAAATCTTCATGTTTACCGTCTAAATATATATTGTCTATTTTATCTACTTCTTGGATAAAATCATCAATATCACAATGATTCGAGTGTTTAGACATAAATGACAATAAATATTTCAGACCCTCACAATGAACTTGTAATCGATCATATTTAATTTCATTATTTTCTGGTATCAAGTCTAGCATTGTACTTGATATTGAAATGTATTTGTCTTCTTGGTTCCCATAATGCTCTTGTTTCAAATCATATATTTCGGTTTTCATATCGTTAAGCTTTTTAAACAAATCATTGTCGTACTTTTTTGATTCTTCGATTCCATAAGTAATCATGAAATCCCTGACACGAAATATTTGCATCACAAATATGGGCTCAAATGCTTCTGCAACGTCTTTTAATTCTTTTTGGATTTCTAACAGAAACGAACTTTGTTGTTCAAGTGCTTTTCTGCCTTGAGTAAAGCTTGCATGCAAATGGGACAAACAGTTATCTCGAATATTACGTAGTACTTTCACAACATTGATGGGTATGCAGTATTCTAATAATGGAGTTATTATGTTACCTTTCTTTGAGCTTCGAAATGTTTCTCCAATGACTTGCAGCGTGCGTAAAACAGCTAATGCAGATTTTATTTCGTTGCCTGAAAACTCAACTTCTTCAGATATTTTTAAATACATCTGGAGGCGTGCTAGCGAAAATTCTTCTTTAATCAAAGGGTAATCAGACAAGCAGTTTTCGACAATTTTAATTATGTTTGAATCTTTTAATTCAGGTAGACCTCTGCTCAGTTCCTTAGACAGTGATGATAATGCTTTATACCACCTCATACGATAGCAAAAAATAATGAAATATTTAGCTTTCGTCTCAGTCTTGTAATTTACCAAATCTGAAAAGAAAATGTCTTTGTCGAATTTCAACTTGCTCAAAAAATACAAAAACAGAGAAGCTAGTACTTCAATGAAGGTTTTTTTATTTTGTTCATTTATTTCAACCTTTAATGATAAGAAATGATCAAAGAAACACAAGCAAGTTAAATCATCTACCATTCTATGATATTCATAATTTTGGAGGAAATCTTCATACTTATCAAGTTCTGTTTTTGCATTCATGTAGTGGAAATATTCTGAGTATTTATCTATGATAAACAACATGGTTTTGGTGAGTTTCTCACTTACTTGTGCTTTTGAATCATGCCCTATAGAAGTGACACCTCTTTCAATCTCAATATGATACTCATTAAAACGCATTATAAGATCATACATTCTTTGAGAGGTATTGGAAAAACCTTTAGATCGGAAATCGTCATGAATTCTTTCATGTATGGCTGTCAATTTTTTTAAAATATCGTCTTCGTGAGCATTTTCTTGATGAAAATAATCCTTTCTGGAAGCCTGATTATAAAGTACGCGAAAGAGATTCCAATCATTTAAAAGTATACAGCAATAAAATGCTGAAACACCATTTACATCTGTTGTCAAAGGATTTAGCTCATAATCAGCATCACTAAGCTTCTTTAATATGTATGGCGACTTAAAGAGTGTAGGAATAACATGTCCAAATGAGTTTTCAAGAAGCGTAATCAATAAGTGTTCACAAGGAAGTAGCTTAATAATATCCGATATTACAGTCTGCTGTAGACCAGCTGTTTTAAAAATGTGTTTTAAAGCATTTGTTTGTAAATTCGAAGAATAGTTTCTACTTAATCCAAATCCATAAATTATACTTGATGGCTCAACTTGACTGAAAATGATTATTTTCCAACGTGTACTCTTTTGACTTGAAGAAGGGGAAATAAACGATTTTAAACTTTTCCTGTTTGAGTCTTCCTCATAAAGATCGATATTGCACATTAGCATATTAGCAGCAGCCTCGAGTTTTCGATAATTACCCTCACTGTTATTCAACAAATTACCTGCCTTTCGATTCAGTCTCTTTTTCAAGATTGTCAATAACGTAATGAGATTTTCATCAAAATAAAGAGTGTGAATGTTTTTAAATGGATTGATATTCTTCACTCTTTTTTCAATTACATCAAAATTCAACTCTTTACTCAGATTTTTTAATTTTTCGTCTGGATTTTCACCAATCAGTAATTTGATGTTTTGACGAAACGTTCCATTTTCAACAGATGTTATTAAGTAAGGAGTCAATATTGACCAAAACAAGCTTTTCTTTTTCGGTGCGCTAATATTCCACACTTCATCTGGTTCGTCATGGTTATCATTAGCAAAAAATGCTGTCAAATCCTTCTTCGTTGGTGGTTTAAGCGTCATATTATCTGCTCAATGTTGTTGAATTGAGTCCTCTAAGAATTAAAACACGAATAACTATCCAACTTTATTAACTTTTTTCAAATTCCAATCTAAAAACAGAAAATGCAATGTGTAATTAGTGAATTAATTAGCAATATAAAATAGTGAACTATATGTTTACCCTACAAGAAATTTAAGGAATATCATTGCATAAAATCAGAACATGGAATACACTATCTGGAATAAAACATAATATTTTTATAACTAATTCAAATTTAAAGCGTAACATAATTTTTCAGAGCTAGAATAGGAACTATCTTAGCTTAATTTTAAATGCGGTTTCAAGTGGCTCTAAATTCAATGTTAAAAGTATATGTGCTTCCATTTTGGAATTGCGAACTGTCGTTCTGGCTGAGTATGAATTTAAATATCAAAAAACTAATCGATGACAAAAAAATCTGAATAAAACGTTATTTATTATCATTTAACACAAATCATAATAAACGTAGATTAAACATGGTAAACTTTTTACTATATCTACTTATTAAATTACAGCAGATAAAAGGTGGTGTTTTTATTGGTAATAGGACTTTCAGTGGAATAAAAAAAATCCTGTAAAATTACCGTACTGTTTGGTAATGACACGTCAGGTAAAAAAAAACTTTTTTTCTTATGACCAAACATTTAGTAAAAATTACACGTCTGAAAAGTAAATTAAATGGTATTTATGATATGCTATGATAAAAGTACCAAATTGTACCCCACTTACAAAATTTTATCGCATACTATAACACTATATTATATATTTTTTTTTAATTTACCAAAATCATTACCAAAGCGCTGCGGTAAAAATTTACTAGCTTCTGTTGTTCCCACAGAGCCAGAAACAGGGTGAATTTTTCCATATTCTGGTTGTTTGACCACAATTTTTCTCTCAGTGTAAAATTGTAGTTTTGAATAATATTTAAATCAAGTTTTACATTTCCTAATTAATTTGCTTTTTACACTATTTTATTAGTTCACAACATATATAAAAATAACAGTTTGGTAGCCACTAGCATGCCAATGATATTTTAGTGTCTCGCAGAACTATCACACACAATTTAAAATTTTAGTTCATTACGAAAACGAAAAAGGCCATAACAGTGACTATTATATCAGATAATTCGTAGTACAAAATTCGTAGCTGATGCCTATAAGAGGAACGAGTTTCTCTAATTAATTTTTTTTAAACCGGAATAATTAAACATTAAAAAGACTAATTGGACGTAAAACACAAAATCGAAATTAAGAACACTTAGGAGGATATCTGGAAAATTGCCCTTATGACATGATTTTGAGTCTTTAACTCTTCTAATTTAACCAAAAATTCTATTCTTTGTAATAGATAATGTTTTTTTAAGCTCTATTACTCTTGATACATAACGTATCTCAATACATATAAATCATATGCAATTAGAGTAATATAACAGTAATAAATAATATAATTATTCCATTATAAATTTATTTTTAAATTTTTAATAAAATAACGGTATGTAGAAATCATAAGATTTAATAATTTACGTTGAAATCGACGATCATCTTCATTGTGCCGTGACATAGGATTTCTCCTATTATATTACTATATTACTGGCCCGTAGGATTTCTTCACTTTATTACATTAATTCACTCTGCCGCATGAGGCTGAAGATCCTAATCCAAAGCATTGGGTTAAGATTTCTGTGATAATAACGGGGTTAATCTTTAGCGCATCTCTTATCTGGGTTATTATTATCTTAGATAAATTTTATTAAATATTTATCTATTTTTATCGAATTTAAAATACCTTTATATTTAATTATAAAACAAATTTAGAAAGTGAACAAAAAATAAATTAAATATTCCGAGAAATATTAAGAGTATTAATATGTTTACATTTTGTTTTATACACAATGAATTATCTTTTGCTTCAAAAAAGAATAAAATAATTGCGTCATGCAACACCGTTAAAAATAGTTATTTTTTAACTTGCCACATGAAATGCATTATTAAAGTACTACTAATATTTTTTTTTAGAATTCCTTCTTATAAAATTGATTTTCNCTCTTGCTTCAAAAAAGAATAAAATAATTGCGTCATGCAACACCGTTAAAAATAGTTATTTTTTAACTTACCACATGAAATGCATTATTAAAGCACTACAGATATTTTTTTTTTGAATTCCTTCTTATAAAATTGATTTTCAGCCTGGGTACCCCCTTATACTTCTAATGATACCTTTCGACTCAATTTTGAGTTTAATGTTCAACTCCGTAGCCTTGTAATTTTGAACTCAATCCAGAAGACAACGGAACTCCTGAATCAAGTATTGGGAGAAATTTGCTTTTGAGGAGAACTTTTTGATGAAACTAGCCGGCATTTGAGTTACATGGAGAAGTAAACAACGAAAACTTCCCACGGTTAGCCTGATGGCATGAGGATTCTAACCCGTGATTCGTCTACCGCTGAGGATATTTTAAATCGCAGTGCGAGACTCGTGTGGATCACCAGTCATTACTTGGATTTGATCTCGCTTCACCTCATTGGTAGGTGAACGTTCAATGCAATTAGCCATCACAACTCTGCCTAGAAATAGGCGCTAACCTAAGAGATTTTTTTTTAAATTACAAATAGTGTCTGTATTCAGTCACTTTCAATTTCTGATTGCTGTATCCCTCCCGTTTGCAAATCCTAATTGATTTCCTACAATTTCGGTAATACTTATGAATTAATGGTCATAAAGCTTACTAGAAAGACTTTTAATGATTGAGTGTTTCAATGTTCTAAACGAAAATGTGACCTATTATTACTAAAAACAGAGTGGCACAATTTAATATAGTTGCACACGCGTATATATCCTTCGGGAAAATTCCTGCCAACCAACCAATTAGATCGGTTCGTAAATTCAGCATGAACACATCTTAAAACATTTCTACTACTCTTCGTTACGTTTAAATTTTATAGCCTATTATTATTATTTATATTACAGCACACGTAGATGTAAAAAAATGCATATTAAACAAAATGAGAAAAAGATATCATGCCACTCACGATTAATAATTTAAAAAGATATTTTCACGCGGAAAAAAAAATTAGTTTCAACTTAAAATATTAATGCTCTTACAGTATCCGAATGTAGGGAATAGGCAAAAATGAATGTCTTTCCTCCTATCAGTTTCTTCTTGTGATTTTATAATTATATAAAATTAGGGCAAGCTTTGAAAAGATTTAAGAGCACTTACTGGAGAAATCAGTTGGTATTTGCCATGAGTTAAGCTGAGCTGAGAAACAAAATTGAATTGTTTTGAAGAAATATATAGAACAAAAATCATTTTTTTCTCATTTAATATCAATGAATAATGATTGACTAATGAATAAAGAACAATGATTGAATATAATGAATGATTTATTCTTTATTCAAATTATTTCTAACTGATGAATAAATCTTTATTCATTATTCAAGAAGATTTTGAATAATTATTCATCATTCTTCAGAATCACAAATGCCCAACGCTGTTTCCAGGTTAAGATTTCTGTGTTAACAGGGTTAATCATTAGAGCATCTCTTATCAGGGTATTTATTAACTTAGATAAATTTTATTAAATATTTATCTATTTTTATCGAGTTTAATACCTATATATTTAATTATAAAATTAATTTAGAAAATAAACAAACAATAAATTAAATATTCCGAGAAATATTAAGAGTATTAATGTTTACATTTTGTTTTATACACAATGAATTATCTCTTGCTTCAAAAAAGAATAAAATAGTTGCGTCATGCAACACCGTTAAAAATAGTTATTTTTTAACTTACCACATGAAATGCATTATTAAAGCACTACTAATATTTTTTTTTTAGAATTCCTTCGTATAAAATATACATAAAAATACAAAAAAATATCAAAACAAAATTTACCAAGTTTTTTGAAAGATTACAGGCATTATGTTCGTCATCTAATTAACCCAATTGCAAAATTATTTAAATTTAATAAATTTATTTTTAAATGATTAATAACAAGCAAAATGTTTTTATTGAAACACATGTAGACAATCGGACATTCACATTAAATCTAATAAATAATAATGAGATCAGCTGATAACATATCATCATACTACTCCGGAATCTTTCAATAAGAAAATTGCAAAATATTGTTCACGTGATTTTCGATAAGCATGGATTTAGTTTCCTTCAGATCATTTGCTACGTCATCACTTGTTAAGATTATGAAAATTAGCAAGATGACAAAAATATTCATTGTTAAACATTGTTACACACTTTTTGAGAGCAGCGATTCTCAAAAAGTGTTTCGCGGAGTCCAGAGTTCCTTGACATGGCCATAAAATTTCCGAGAGTTAGTACTTATTTTAAGCAATTATGATTTTTGAAGAGCTGACGTAAAATATCCTCAGTGGTAAACGGATCATGGGTTAGAGTCCTCTCGCTATCAGACTGATCGAGGGAGTTTTCGTAGTTTTCTTTCGTAGTTTCCATTTAACGGAAATTCAAATTAGCTCCATCTTAATATATATA
>NC_092213.1:68364995-68373555 GCF_043381705.1 Parasteatoda tepidariorum | reverse complement strand
TATTTAGTGGTTTATAACCAAAATAGATAGAGCCAGCAATCAATATCTTATGTTAATAGATTGATTAGATACCCTCCTATATGAACATGTCTTGTTGCATGAATAAAGAACCAATTTTCTGGTTCAAAATCTATTTCAAAAAATTTTTCAAGATGAGTAGGTTTTTGTGTTGTCATTTTCCTGGCTTCTTGAAATCAATAATGACATAAACTACATAGATTTATCTGAGTTATTTTAAGAAATCCTGTTGTTTTCTGCAGAATATGAACGTCTTAAGTCAAGATATTAAATTAAAGTAAAGTTGTATGCTATAAAATGGCGAATTTGTCATTATCCTGGCTGTCATTTTTTGGCTTATGAATTCCAGGACAGTGAAGTGTTACCAGAAAATTTTTTAAACTGCTAATACTGTAAGGAGGAAAAGCAAATATTAACCTAATACCAAGTTTATGTATGATTGTAATATGGTTGGATGTAATCAAAGTTATTTATTTATTTAAAGATTGATTATTATACACAATTTTATTCTGTACATATCAGCAACAAAAAAAAATTTGATTCTTTCTACAGCGGATAAAAAGAATTGATTTAAGCAATTTATGGTCCATCTAACATAAAGGCTTAAGTTGAGTTACATACTATTAACTTAAAATTACTGTTTTTTAAGCTTCTAAGCTAATATGTCATTTTCCTGACATTCAAGATTTGTTGAACTTCTATTTTTTTTCGAGCAAATGTCAATAAACTACACTGCTGCCTGTAAAATATTAATAAATGTAACTAAATTAAGTATACAAAAATTTTTTTAGATTATTTTGAAGACGTTAAATTTGAAGAAATTTCTTTGGTCCGAATTGTCATGTTTAAAAAGAATCACCCATATATATATATATATATATTAAAATACAAGAAACATGAAGAAAATTAAGAAAAACAATAAGTTTTATGTATTGCGCATAATCTGCAAGTAAATGGAACTTACAAAATAAGTTCAAAATGTAAAGAAAACATGAAAAAAATTACAGAACAATGAAAAGAGAGGGAGAAAAAAAAAGAAATAAAAATAACAAGAAACCGGAGGGGTAAAAATATCACGTAAAAACAGAAAATAAAATATGAAGAAAAAAACAGAATAAATATGATATGAAATCTATAAAACGAGTAGTGAATTCAAATGTACTTACAACAGGCAATTTTCAAAAATGATTTGAAAAGGTTTTCGTAACAAATTTACCAGATTACATTATATGAAAACAGAAGCGTAATTTGGCTCTTTTTTACTATTAAGAAATTATATATTTTCTTTTTAAATTAAAAAAAAACTTCTTTATATACATATATATATATAGAAAGAGAGAGAACATGGAAAGTAATATAATGAAGATCAATGAAAATAGAAAAAGAAAACTTATTAAAAAAATATTTCAAATAGTATGTAAAAAAAATACTTAAAGAAAATTTTTATTTAAAAAAAAATGTGTTTAAAAAATATTTTATTTTAAAAAAAATCATAAAAAACTGGAAAACAAAATAATGAAAAGATTTTCAAGTCATCAGCTCAGACGATTATTTTCTCTATTTTGTTTTCTGGCTTTTTATNATAAATATATATATATATATATAAAGTAAAATAAAGAAATTAAAAAATAACGCAGGAAATAATATAGTAAAAGCAAAAGTTATGCAAAAGGATTTTAATTAAAGGGAAAAAAAACTATACTATTCCATCATTTAAAACTAATTATTCTTTAGAATTTTCAATACGTAAAACTCACCTACGATTTCAGTTATTTCCTCTAACTTTCTGTTCCTGAGAGTGAAGGTCCTTTAATTTAGATCACACTAAATTAAAAAAAACATCATACGCAATTCTTATTTCACAGAAGAAACTATTTCATCGTAGATAACACGAGAAAAAAGAAAAGGAAGTGCCCAGCCATCCGCTCGCATCATATTAAAGACTTGAATCTGTCACGACGCCCAACTAGAATCCTCGTTTCTCCTTCGTTTTTACTCTTTCGTCGTTATCTGAAACGGGGATCCCCCTTCATTCCTGTTATTGCTAGCGAAAGACTTAACTCAACACTTATTAAACGGACACTTTTGTAGTGATAAAGTACTTCATAAATATGTTACGGTTAAAAAAATTAATTTGGCTATAATTAATAAGCCTGACAATTAATAATAGTGACCGAGTTTTTTTTATTCTCTATAATTTTGTTAAATTAATAATTATCATTAATAATTGCATTATTAATGGTCATTATTGATAATCGCGCATGAAGTTTGGTCAGTGTGATAAAATAGGTATAATTTATTGAAATTTCATTTCCAAAGTAATATTTATGTGTCTCTTTGCTGTAAAAAATAAATTTGTCGTTGTGCAGATTATTAGTGTTTAAAAAATAAAGCCGATTTTTACTTGTGAACTAATTTAAGATAATAGCTTTATAAGTTCAATTTTATTTTTTATATATCATCATATCTATTTGGCGAGTGATAATTTTCTGATACGTTGAGGTCATAAATTTTAATATCTTTCGTCAAATACAGATTTGGGCAGGGATAACCTGGTTGGTAACGACTTCGTGTTCGTGAAAAGGGGAGTTCGAACCCTGCAGGCCAAAAAATCATCGTGTATTAAATGGGGACTTGTGCTTCAGCTGTTGGTGTCACTAAGTCCTCCAAATCAATACCTCTGGGGGTACTGAATTAGAGTTTGATCGCTCTCTGGTTTAGGTCAAAATTATGATCTGCGAATGAATTAAAGGTGGGTAAATGAGCCTTAAAAATCTGCTTGACTTCAAGCAGGTTCCTTGATATTGGCAAGTGGCTTACGTAAAAACTATAACAAATACAGATTTAATGAATTGTATAAAATTCGAATTGTATAAAGTTCATGAATTGATTTCAATGTATTTGCTTTAGTTAAATATATTATAGCAAAGCTCCACATAATATAAAATTTAACATTAATATTGTTTAAAAATACACAAAACTGTCATATTTCGTAATAAATCTTTTTTTATTAAGGAATTATGTATATTTAATAAAAATCAAAATTGTAAGGCATTTTGATTAAATTATCTGACGAAACTTCATTGGAAATTATTAATATTAACTTATTAATATTATCTTAATTTTAATAAATTGGTAACTTTAATTAGCTTACTTGATTGTTATTAATGATAGCCACTGATTATTAATATCAACCGTTTAATTTCGATGACTGTTTACCGTTCAACCGTTAATTTCAATGACTGATATACTTTTAAAATATTCTAAATTTTTCCCTACTTTTGCAAAAAGGATTCTCTTAAAAAATTGTGAATACACATTCATATTTTTCATCAAGAGATACCATGTTAGAATTAGTTTTCGAACTATGTACGGATTATAAACTAATACTTTCCATACAAATTGTATTTTTAAAAAAAATCGAATTATCAGCCGTTTATTCAGAATATTCAAAGTTTGGAAAATGTTTTTTGTTAAATTTGTGGGGTTGACTTTAAAATATTGGTAAAATCAATCTGCCTTTCGAATTCACCTTTCGTATATTTTTACAACTCTATTATATAAATTTGGCTTTTTAATGTTGTTCTTATTAATTTTTCCCAGACATTTTCTTTTCAATCTGACGTGACCTTTTTTTGAAGTGCTTTAAAAAGTAGCAACGTAAGTTGCTATTTTCTTATATTAAAAATGAAGCTCTTTTTTATACGAAAAAGGAAGCAGAAACTATACATTAAAAAATTATTTCGATATCTCGGAGATTGATCAGTCAATTGATCAATACTTTCGTCATTGTGTATGAGGTAAGTGCGATACGAAAGGTACTTCAAATCATCAAGTTTATAGAAAGGTTTTTTATAACATTTATTTAATAATTTTTCCTTGTGAAAAATGAAAAATGTTCTAAAACAACAAAATTTATAGTAATTTTTTTATTTATAACATTTATATGATATATTTGTTTTTAATTTTACATTTTTAATTATTTTACTCTCATATCGTATTATATATTTTATTTTGTATAGATTAATTGCGATATGGATAGTACAAACGATATCTTTTTACAAAAAAAATAATAAACTGGTAAATAAATAATTTCATTCTCGAATTTATTTTGGAAGAAAAATGCATCCATGTTTAACAAAACATAATTAATAATAAAAATATCAGCATTTTAATCTAAAATTTTGCTACTGCAATATATGCACTGACTAAGCAATCTGTAATATCAGATTCCATACATTGACGATTATATGAATAAGATTGCCAGTTGTATATGCTCTGCTTAGTTTTAGCAATAATGGATCATTTAGGTTATGCGTCATTAGTTTTTGTGATAATGTGTCAAAAAATTGTGGTTATAGTCGGTTTATAAACTTTAATTACACCGCTATATTTATTGCATTACATTACAAATAAGATTGCAAATTGATTCACTGGTGCGTCTATTTGTTAATGTTGCAAATATGTTGATTTTCCTATTCACTTTCATGACGATTAACAGATTTTTCATAAATTTTAAGGAATCCATCAAACTAGTGTACTTTTAATTCAATTTTATCAAAGAACATCCTAACAGCACGGTTTTAAGAGTACAGTAACACTATTTAAAACAAAGATACTTAGACAAAATCTAATAACCAATAACTGCTTATTGGTTTTTAGATTTAAAGGAGAAAAATTTTAAGGAGTCAATCAAACTAGTGTACTTAAACTAGTTAAGTATATATAGCTTAGAGGAGGCAGCAACATGGAACATTAAAAAATTTATCTGCGAAGATGGTGTTAAAATATTTGTATTAAAAAATTTATATTAAAAAAAAGTTATAATTTGTAGATTCGCAAGCTTAAAAAGGTAAGATGAACAAAAAAAAAACTGAAGTACTTAAGATGAATTAATGTTGTTGTTGTCGTGTCTATGCTAATGCAAAGATTAGAGTCCTCCAAAAGTCTTGATAACAAGGTTTGCAAATTCTAGAGCCCGATGGCCATGGAGAATTTCGATGGGAGATGCTCCAAGTTGAAAGAGGGAGCCGATAATGGCCTGGCAGTCAAAAACATGGTCTGGAGTTAGTTGCAAATGAGGACAGTACTTGCAGATGGGATAGAATTTTATATGGGTGCGTGAGATATTCATGCCCTTGAAATGTCCAGTACGTAACCTAGCTATTGTAGAGGAGAGGTTTCTTGGGTAGTTTAGATCGGGGATTGTTGCCTTGCTAAAAAGCTGGTTGTATATCCTTCGCCTGGTGAGAGCATTCGCATCTGCACAGGTGACAGCTCGAGGTTGATCTTCGTCGCGTGCTTCCTTTGCAAGGGCATCTGCGCATTCGTTCCCCTCAATTCCAACATGAGCTGGGATCACTGGAGAGTGCAACGGATATTTAATAAATGAAGAAGGGTATTAATTTCTTGCGTTATTGATGTATTACCGTTATGTATGGCTTCGAGTGCTGATTTTGAGTCTGCGAAAATCACAATTTCCTTTATTGAATCTTTTAGAGAATGGGAGCGACAATAGGCAAGAGCCTCTTTAATAGCGATTAATTCGCTGGTGAAGTTAGAAGCAATTTGGCCAGTGGGTATTTTGAGTTTGACGTTATTTCCTGAGGGGTAAGTGATGGAGATGCCAGCACCACCTCAGATGAATTAATAGATTAGTAATTGGATTGAAATTTATTAATTTGATCTTTTAACGAAAATTTACGTAACAGGAATATTAAAATGAAAAAAGATTCTTTATTTTAATTTACTTTTAGCTTTAGGAAATAAATCATCCTCGAAGACTAAATGTTTTTCAAATGAAAAATTGAACAAAAAACTGGGGTTATTAAATCAAATTTAAACTATTCTATGACTTGAAAAATTAAAATTTCTACCTAAAATAAAATAATTTTGATTCTCAAACAACGTTCTGAGAACTACAGAAGAGAGTCAAGAAATATCGGAGACAATGACACCCAAAGTGTGTTGCTTATGCCCAGTTTATTCCGTTGCTTTGTTTTGGTTGCTGTTACTGCAGAAAACCGGACTTTTCACAGATAGGTTGTCGGAAATGGCAATAGGGATTTAAGCGCTGTGGTGGCAATCTCGAGGTATTCTGCCATGACTTTAATTCAGAACACCGGCAGAGTTGTTGTCTCGAACGTAGTTTTAAGGCCGCCATCATTTGCAATGTCCAGCAGTTGATCTTCTTCTTGAAGCTAGATTTGTTGATCAATGGGTTGCAGATCGATTCCTGACCAGATATTTTTAATTTGAGGAACAAACATAGGAATTTAAATTCAGTTTCAATGAAATGGGCGGCCCGGTACAATTTAATCTACGGAACGGTACCGGTCCGCTGGCCGGGGGTTGGGGAACACTGATCTAGAAAACTAAACTAGGAAAGTGCCATTTTTGTTATAAGGTTTTACGTGAATCTGTTTGAAGTGAATTTTTTTTCCACTTTACAAATGCCACTTACAAATGTTAAAACTTTAAACGTTATGTTTATTGACCATCTAGAAATCTAACATAGGAGAGGTCATTTTGTTCTAAGTATAAGGTTTTCTGTAAATATGTTTGTAGTGGAATATTTTTTCTTCACTTTACAAATGCCACTACATTTTACAAACCGCTTAGTGCAGGGCTCAATTCCAAATGTTAAGCTATGATAGGTTAACCTGGGTCACAGAGTACAGCGCATTCTATAGAGATGAGACCAATTTAAAATCTGGTTTTATGGTTTATGCCGTATTCTAAATTTGGGCTATTTACGTCCCGAAATCATCAATTGATTTTTTTATTAAACTTATTTCAAAGCACTGCGATTTTGAGGTTGCAATGTCTTTCAGGTTTGGCACCGTCTGTGTCTCATTAAATTTACTACAATGGCCGCCAAAAAACTTATCTTCCTGTGCCTTGATATCTACATTTAATCAACTATCTAATAAAGTTTCATTTTTTTGCATTACCTGAACCTATTATGGTACAGACAGTGTATTATCAAAATATTGATGCTAATTTTGAACACAAAATCTACACGGGAAATAGTTTTTTGTTTCAATAACTTCTGTCAAACCTAGCAGTTGATTTCTATTTAAGAGATTTTTATAGTCATTTACAATGACCTAGAGATATTATAAAACATAGAGAATAAAAGTTTATTTTCATTATTTACCAATTTATTTTATTTAAATTACCGGTCATAAAGATGATATAATTAAATATAAAACATTTGTTCATGATAAAACATCTAATCATACATTAAAATAAATTACACACACTAAATTCAAATACAGCAAAATCAAAACACGAAAACACACACTTCATAATTTACTTTTTAATTATATGTTCAATCAACAGAAGATCTTTTTTGGTGAGAATGATAGTAATGCGCATAGTTCAGTAATAACTATCAATAACATATATATATTTTTTTGAATATATGTAAAAAAAAAGTGTATATGTTAGGGGGTCGCAAACTTAAATTCAAGAAAGTAGAAAAACAAAAACATTTAAAAAATTTAAAAAATCGCTTGTTAAGAGCGAAAACACCAAAATCTGTTTGAATGCCAAAGGAAACAGAGATGAAGCATTTCGAAGTACTACATTCAAAGTTCATCGGGCACTTAAACTGATTTTGATTCATCACTAGTTATAGCATGATATAAAAAATTTCGATAACTTTTTTTTATCTCTCTTTTAAATAAAATATTATTAGGTGACCTATAAAAGGTGCCATTTTTATAAATATTCTAAAATTAAATCATATTCTATAACTATAGACATTATGAAACATATTCTTTACAAAGTGTTTAGAGAAAGAGTTCAAGGCTTAAAATTAGATGATTCTGGCACGATTTAGAAAATTGTATATAAACAAACCCTAACATAAAGATAACCCTAACATACAAAGATGATATCAAAATTATATATTAAGATTAGTTATTGTAGAACACACTGTATACAAATTTTCAGCGAACGAGTTCAAGGTATAAAATTAGATAATTCAGATACAATTTAAAAAATTGTAAACAAAACATACAAAAATGATTAAAATTATATGTTAAGATTAGCTAATACAGAACACACTGTACATAAAGTTTTCAGCGAAAGAAAACAAGGTATAAAATTAGGTAATTCTGACACAATTTAGAAAATTGTACATATACAAAACATACAAAGGTAATTATAATATTAGATATTAAAATTAGTCATTATAGAGCACGCTGTAAAGAAAAGTTTCAGCGAAAGAAGATAAGGTATACAATTATATAATTCTGACATAATTTAGAAAATTGTACTTATACAAAACACACAAGGATGATTTTGAAATTATATATTAAAATTAGTCATTACAATAGTCACTGTACTGAAAGTTTTCAGCGCAAGAAAACAAGGTGTAAAATTATATAATTCTGACATAATTTAAAAAATTTTACACATACAAAACATTAACGTAAATGGAACTGCATAATTTGCAATGTCTATCATGTGTAATGATTGTATTACGACAATAGCTTGCAGCATCATCTTTATATATGCACAGGTGACAGCTCGA
>NC_092213.1:68249221-68364141 GCF_043381705.1 Parasteatoda tepidariorum | reverse complement strand
AATAAGCGTAATATATATATAAATTTTTCTGACGCTCTCATTTCAAACCAAAATATACTTTTGTATTTTTAACTATAAAAAAACAGTGAGCTATGTTAGGAAAAAATTTAAAGGTGAGCCATGTTTGGAAGATAGCATAGATTATTATATAAGATAGCATAGAAACCCATAGATTATTAGAATGCTAAATATATTTTTATTTACTTTTGCCTAAATTAATACAAAATAATTTTAAAAAAGTATGAAAAATATGCTTAATAAAACTTCTGCTTCAAAGGTTTAAGGGAGTTTTTCAAACTATTTTTCTTCTAATGAGAAAAAAGTCTCGGTCTGATTTTCTTGCACAATGCTTCAATTTTAAACATTATATACTGCCCTGATGAATAAAATTAGCTAGGTAAATATATAAAATTTAAAATAGTTATAAATAACTGTTACGAACTCACAAGACGTACAAAAATAGCATACTTTCTGCTAAAAAGCTTTATGGTAAAAGAGCTTTCGAAGAACATTCTTAATATTAGAACTTTTTACACACGCTGCCTAAAAATCTATTATGCAATAGACAAAATAAAATGTTAAAGTACTGTAAAATCACTTGTTCGGCTATTTTTTCCTTAAAAAATTAATTTTTACCCCAAATACAAAATACAATTTAAAAATATTATTCTTTAAAAAAAAGTAATTTTTGCATAATTTAAATTTAGAAGTTACAAGGGTAGTTCAGTTCGAAAATAGAAATAAATAACGCTCCCATGTTTCACTTTGTAGTAATGTTTTCTTAAGATCTGGAAATCTGTCATCTAAATTGTTCTCTACAAACAACTGCAATTCTTTTCCTTGAAATCCTGTTTTTCGCGAGATCTCATATAATGCTTTTAAAGCTTTTTGATCTTCGATAAGTTCTAAAGCAATGTTTATAAATTCCATTGGTAAATTGTTAGCATCAAGCAGATCGTTAGACACTTCCAAAATAGGACAACCATGGGACAAAGTATCTCGAATATTTATACCAAAGAATAGATCTGTAGATTTAAGCCATAGATTCTTAAACGCATCTCTTTTCTTCAAGATCTCAAGACAGTCCAAGAGAAGCATTTCTAAAGCAGCTTTAGTGTCCATTTCCTCAGTGTAGCGGAGCATTAGGAGTCGCTTCGTATGATCTCTGTACTCTAAACTCGTTCCATAAATTCTTGATTTCTTTAAATAATCATCATCGTTAATTAATATTTCTTCCAAATATTTCATTCTCCCCAATAGAAAATCTAGTTTCTGGGTTTTTAAGTTATTCAATTTATCATGAATGCTTTTGGTAAGGCATAGATTCGGGATTACAGTTCTATATATATCATCACTCAAAGCAGTCATTAGTCTAAAGCAAGTTTCTTCTTCTTTACCTAATATGGTCTCAACTGAACACGCATTATTATGTAAAATTTTTAAGACTTCTTCTGCATTTTTCCTGCTTTGTTTAATCTGTTTTCTTACATTTTTGTCTTTAATTACACATTTTAAATATTCATCAAATTCAGTGCTTGATTGTGTGCCGTTTACATGATCAATAATTTGTTGCTTAGCTTTGTCTAAAAACTCTGAAAAACTTTTTCTTATTATCGCCTGATCTGAAGGAGAAAATATTTCGTGCTCTTTTACGGTTTTGAAAATAGCATTCAAGTTTAGGAAAGGTGTTTCAGTCGAATTTCTCTGTACTCCTCCAAATTTTGAAATAAACATCTGCTTAAGTTCAGAGAAAACATCAATGATTTCCTTTATCGAGTCTTTAGATAAAATTTCGTGTTTGCCGTCTAAATATAGATTGTCAATTTTTTCAACTTCTTGACTAAAATCATCAATATCACAATGATTCGAATGTTTAAACATAAATGACAATAAATATTTCAGACCCTCACAATGAACTTGTAATCGATCATATTTAATTTGATTATTTTCTGGTATCAAGTCTATCATTGTACTTGATATTGCAATGTATTTGTCCTCATGGTTCCCATAATGCTCTTGCTTCAAATCAAATATTTCAGTTTTCATGTCGTTAAGCTTTTTAAACAAATCATTGTCGTACTTTTTTGATTCTTCAATTCCATAAGTAATCATGAAATCCCTGGCACGAAATATTTGCATCACAAATATGGGCTCAAATGCTTTAGCAACGTCTTTTAATTCTTTTTGGACTTCTAACAGAAACGAACTTTGTTGTTCAAGTTCTTTTCTGCCTTGAGTAAAGCTTGCATGCAAATGGGACAAACAATTATTTCGAATATCACATAGTACTTTCACAACATTGATAGGTATGCTGTATTCTAATAATGGGGTTATTTTGCAACCTTTCTTTGAGCTGCAAAATGTTTCTCCGATGACTTGCAGCGTGCGTAAAACAGCTAATGCAGATTTTATTTCGTTGCCTGAAAAATCAACTTCTTCCGATATTTTTAAATACATCTGGAGGCGTGCCAGCGAAAATTCTTCTTTAATCAAAGGGTAATCAGACAAGCAGTTTTCGACAATTTTAATTATGTTTGAATCTTTTAATTCTGGTAGACCTCTACTTAGTTCTTTAGACAGTGATGATAATGCTTTATGCCACCTCATGCGATAGCAAAAAATAACGAAATATTTAGCTTTCGTCTCAGTCTTGTAATTTACAAAATCTGAAAAGAAAATGTCTCTATCAAATTTCAACTTGCTCAAAAAATACAGAAACAAAGCAGCTAGTACTTCAATGAAGATATTTTTATTTTGTTCATTTATTTCAACCTTTAATGATAAGAAATGATCAAAGAAACACATGCAAGTTAAATCATCCACCATTCTGTGATATTCATAATTTTGGAGGAAATCTTCATACTTATCAAGTCCAGTTTTTGCATTCATGTAGTGGAAATATTCGGAGTATTTATCTATGATAAACAACATAGTTTTGGTGAGTTTCTCACTTACTTGTGCTTTTGAATCATGCCCTATAGAAGTGACATCTCTTTCAATCTCAATATGATAATCATTAAAACGCATTAGAAGATCATACATTCTTTGAGAGGTATTGGAAAAACCTTTGGATCGGAAATCGTCATGAATTCTTTCATGTATGGCTGTCAATTTTTTTAAAGTATCGTCTTCGGGAGCATTTTCTTGATGAAAATAATCCTTTCTGGAAGCCTGATTATAAAGTACGCGAAAGAGATTCCAATCATTTAAAAGTATACAGTAATAAAATGCTGAAACACCATTTACATCTGTTGTCAAAGGATTTAGCTCATAACCAGCATCACTAAGCTTCTTTAATATGTATGGCGACTTAAAGAGTGTAGGAATAACATGTCCAAATGAACTTTCAATAAGCGTAATCAATAAGTGTTCACAAGGAAGTAGCTTAATAATATCCGATATTACAGTCTGCTGTAAACCAGCTGTTTTAAAAATGTGTTTTAAAGAATTTGTTTGTAAATTCGAAGAATAACTTCTACTTAATCCGAATCCATAAATTACATTTGATGGTTCAACTTGACTGAAAATGATTATTTTCAAACGTGTACCCTTTTGACTTGAAGAAGGGGAAATAAACGATTTTAAACTTTTCCTGTTTGGTTCCTCCTCATAAAGATCGATGTTACACATTAGCATATTAGCAGCAGCCTCGAGTTTTCGATAATTACCCTCACTGTTATTCAACAAATTACCTGCCTTTTGATTCAGTTTCTTTTTCAACATTCTCATTAACGTAATGAGATTTTTATCAGAATAAAGAGTGTGAATGTTTTTAAACGGATTGATATTCTTTACTCTTTTTTCAATTACATCAAATTTCAACTCTTTACTCAGATTTTTAAATTTTTCGTCAATCAGTAATTGGATGTTTTGACGAAATGTTCCATTTTCAACAGATTTTATTAAGTAAGGAATCAGTATTGACCAAAACAAGCTATTCTTTTTCGGTGCGCTAATGTTCCATACTTCATCTGGCTCTTCATGGTTATCATTAGCAGGAAATGCTGTCAAATCTTTCTTCGTTGGTGGTTTAAGCGTCATCTTATCTGCTCACTGTTGTTGAATTGAGCCCTCTAAGAATTAAACCACGAATAACTATCCTACTTTATTTAACATTATTCAAATTCCAATCTGAAAATAAAAAATGCAATGAGTATTTAGTGAATTAATTAGCAATATAAAATTGTGAACTATATGTTTACCCTACAAGAAATTTAAGGAATATCATTGCAGAACATTGGCAGAACTAATCAGAACATGGAATACACTATCTGGTCAGAAGCATCCAGATACCCAGTATTACGAACTCGGGGAGTATATTAGGCAGTATTAATATTATGTTGATCACACTTTGGCATCGATGCCAGTCCATAGACGCCTGGAGAGACTGTCTTGCTTTTGTGAAGTAATTCGAGAACGAATACTCGCCGTGGAACAAGGGTTTAGAGTCTATTCCCCACGTCGAATTCTTAAAAGGTCTACCAACTACCATCATTAATAGCAAATATCAATTTGCTTTGCACCTCAACGCTGTGTACGAGGGTGAACACCAGTACATCAGGTGGCCAACGCAGACAGAGGGGGCGGTAGACCGAAGACAGAATTGCGGGCTGTCTTATGAGCCTCAATAACCAAGCTCATTTGAACTTACCTTTGATTTGAAATGGACAGCGAATCAGAGACTGATTCCATCCCTGAAGATTTCAATGATTCCTTTGAAGACTCCCAGAGAGATTGGACAAAGGCAAAGGGAGTGAGCTTATCTAACCTAACTAAAATTGTATTTGATTACCAAGATATTGTGACAAGGCCAAATGAGCTTTTGTCTTACACCAAAGGACGACAATTAAGCAGGCTGTAGAATAGGCTATAGAAGGTTGGCTATAGAATATTTCTGATAGGCTATAGAAATTGACTTCCAGGCTTCCATAACAGCTAAAGTAAGTGCTGGCGATGAGGATGGTTGATTTCATTGGTTACATAATTTACGTTCTAATTCGACTTAAAAGTGTTATACGACAGGGCTGTCCAACTGCAAGGAGCCCACGGGCCAGAATTCTGGTCACTGATCACCTGGCGGGCCGCAGTTTATAAAAGTTGAACAATATCCTCTTACCTCTTATACAATCTATATTATATAAAACGCTAATACGTACGTATGTATGTATGTATCAATAAAACCGATGATATTTTTTTTCTCGCGCTGGCAACACTTTTCATTTTTAATTGACGTGCAAGAGCACGTAGTGAGCAACCAGATAACAATAACCAGAGTAAGCATTATCAGGTTGTTCAATTCAGATTCATGCACTAAAAACATGACAATATTTAATTTAAACTCAATTAGGAATTAATTAATTAATTGAAGTGAGAATGCTTTAAAAGGCCGCTGTTGAATTGATATTTTTCTACTGGGAGCTACCTAAACGTCTAAAAAACGTTTAAGTGTTTGTATTGAATGCATTGAATTTTTTTATATTTCGCGTTTATTTATGCATTGAATTTTCACGCTTTAAAATGCAGAATATTAGTGAAGCAATATTTGATAATTTATTTTGCTAATATGTTTCTTATTTAGCTAATGTTTTGATTTTTTCACCATGTACAATCTAAATAGCTAATATACTTTTTTAAAAGCCAATAAGAACATTGGTAGAATTCTTCTACATAAGTACAATACTATGTCTTTGATGATAAAATACTATGTCTTTGATGATAATATATTATGTCTTTGTGCTAGAACATTGTGTTCATTGGCGAGCGAGCGCAGCGAGCCATGGTTCGCGGCGTGAACCACATGGGATTGCGTAGCAATTCTCGGAGGTTGGAGAGCGTTAGCGAGCAGGGGGCGGAGCCTCCTAGTAACAATTAATAGTTGAATTATTAATTATAAAACAAAGGAACAGAAGGATTATAAAACAATTTGCTTACATTTTAATGGGAAAACTGAGGCCGATCAGCCTGAATAAAAAGTTGGCGGACCGCACAATATGTGTTGGCGGGCCACATGCGGCCCGCGGGCCGCCAGTTGGACAGCCCTGTTATACGATATTTCCATCAGGGGCTCTAAGAAAGCTGTCCAGTTTTTGAATAACTATTTCTTCAAACTACAACAGCACAATTCTCAAAGAACGAATGGAGCAATTATCCAATTACAAGAGAAATAAGAGTTCCCTGAAATATTGTGGTTGAGTTGAGACAGCAGAATTGTCCTTAAGCATCTCAGAATTCATGTTTCCAACCTCAGGAACTAAAGGAGCCAAACTAATCTATAAAAAACAACCCTACACTATATTCCTTAGATGGGCGTGTGGATACTTTTGTCCACATAGTGTATAGAGTCAAGACTTCCATAGCAGGATTAAAAGTTATAAAATTGAGTTTCTAGTTCATGCTTTTATAAAAACGTGATTTAAAAAAAACTATTTAGTATGATGCATGACACATGTCTTTAAAAATTAAATAAATCAGTTTTTTATGTATTAGTTGATATTATCTCTTCACTAAAAACTCAAATGAAAAAGTGATGAAATTCAAATTTATATGTACATAGAAAAATGGAAATTTATTATTTACAAATCAAAAACTATTACAAAAATTTATTTATTCTCATTACATAAACTTATTATTTATAAAAAAATAAAGGTAACTTTTGATTTCAAATATTATTTCGCAATATACTTTTGCGAGTTGCCAGTTACTTTTGGACTCAAAAATACAAAAAATACCTATTATATAGAATATTAGTAATTTCCATTTCTTAATTTCTTTTTTAAGATAATGAGGTTTTATTTCACGTCCTTCAACAACAAGTCAAACTTTGCCATTCGAGAAATTTTAAGATTCTCTGCAGGTATTAGCAGTCAAAACTTTTTAACCTAAGTAAAAAATTATTAAATATCAGTAAAAAATCCTCTTTGATAATATTTAAAGAGCCATTTTATTAAAGTCATAATTACAACAAAATTTTACTCAAATGCTATTAAATAAAGATAGACTAAGAGAGAAACTCAGAATTTCAGTAAAAAAAAATTTTGAAAATTTCTCGTTTTTAAATAATAATGATTTTAGTTTTAGTATTTTCTGAAGAAAAAAAATTATGAATATTTTATCAGTGATATAATGAATGATTATTATGAATAATTTATCAGTAATATGATGGATATAAATTTAATTAATTCTAATTTGTTTTTATTATCGCATTTTAATATTTATGTTCCTGGTTTTCATTCTTTTTGGTTTATTTTTATTCATTCTATCTATAGTTTTTGAGTAGTTTGAACTAAATTATTACAAATTTAAATACAAAATAATATTGCATCATTATTTTCTAAGAAATATCTCATTTTTATAATTATTACTATTATCAACAGGCATAATTATTTTGTTCAGGTTAATTTATATTATCTATACTTTTAATATAGGAATTGAACTATCAGCTAATATAATATTACAATTTGCAGAAAATATTACCCTCATGCAGTTAAATACGATTACTACGAGCAGAACTGAGAATTCCAGAATAATAGCTTTAACAACTTTTTAATTTTTCAACTAAAAATGGGTCTTTTTAATTTTATGTTTTAGTAGTATATAATTTAATTTGTTTTTATTACTAATATGAGTTATTTATTAATACAATACTTTTATGGATATTAATAAACTTGTATTTGTTTTTATTATTTTCATTTCATTATTTAATTAATTGTTTACGTAATGTATATTGTTCAAATTATCTTATATGTTTAAAAAAAGTATTTATGGCAAATTTAAATACAAAAATATATCGTATTACGAAGTCATATTACCCAATTGATTCAACTATTAATAATTTGGAAAGTTCATGATAAAATAAAACATATTTTTTATAACTAACACAAATTTAAAGCATAACAGAAAGTTTCAGAGCTAGCACACAAACCATCTTAGCTTAATTTTAAATACGGTTTCAAGTGGTTGTAAATTCAATGTTAAAGATATATGTGCTTCCATTTTGGCATTGCGAAATGTATTTCTGGCTGAATATGAATGTAAATGTGAAAAAAAACTAATAATTGGAAAATAAAAATCTTAATAAAATTTTGTTTATTATTATTTAACCCAAATCATAACTGGAATTTTAAGAGAAATCTTGTAAAATTTTCGTAGTATATGATGATAACATTTCAGATAAAAAAATAAAAGCAAAATAAAAGTTCTTTTTAATGAAACAAATATTAAGGTATTTAAGCCATTCATTTGGTAATTTTTCCATGCATATAGTAATGGTTTACCAGAAATTCTGGTTTTCAAAACTATTTTTTTTATGACCACACATTTAGTAAAAAATACAAATCTGAAAAGTAAATTAAAATGGTATTTATGATATGCTATGATAAAATTACCAAATTGTACCACAGTTACAAAATTTTATCACATACTATAAAACTATATTATATTTTTTTTTAAATTTACCAAAATCATTACCAAAGTGCTACGGTAAAAATTATCGAGCTTTTGATGTTCCTACAGAGCCAGAAACAGGGTGAATTTTACCATATTCAGGTAGTTTGACCACACTTTGTCTCTCAGTGTAAAATTGTAGTTTCGAATGATATTTAAAATAAATTTGACATTACATTTCATAATAAATTTGCTTTTAATCTATTTTATTAGTTCGCAACATAATTAGAAACAACAGTATGATGTAGAAAACATGTGTCCCACTGGTCACTAGGGGCTCGCCAATGATATTTTAGTATCTCGCTGAATTATCACACACAGTTTAAAACAATAAATCATTAGGAAAATGAAAAAGGCCATAACATTATATCAGATAATTTAGTAGTGCAAAATTCGTGGCTGATGCTTGTAAGAGGAATGAATTTTTTCATTAAAATCAAAGAAATTAAACATTAAAAAGACTAATTGGACAAAAAAAAAACACCAAATCGAAATTAAGATCACTTAGGAGGAGATCTGCCACCACTACATGACATTGAGTCTTTATTTAAACAAAAATACTGTCTCTTTTCACATTAACCCTAAAATTATATTCTTCGTAATAAAAATAAATTTTTTTGCACTTTATTACTATTGATACATTAAATATTTCAATGCATATATATCATATTCAGTCTAAAGACGATAATATTTATAGATAAATATAGATTTAGATTCTATTCTAGTTTTATTTTTAATTTTTTAATAAAATAACGGTATGTGGAAATCGCAAAATTTAATAATTTATAATGAAATTGACGATCATCTCCATAGTGCCATGCCATTGCATTTCTACTATTGTATTATATTACTGGCCCGTGGGATTTCCCCGTTTTATTGATGTGGCAACCGGGAAAATTCCTTTCAGCCAACCTATTAGATCGGTTCGTAATTTCAGCGTGAACTTATCTTAAAACATTTCTACTGCTCTTTGTTACGTTTAAATTTTACAGCCTAGTATTATTATTTATATTACAGCACACGTAAATGTAAAAAATGCATAAAAAAAAAATCAGAAAAAGATATCATGTCACTCACGATAAATAATTGAAAAAGATATTTCCACGTAAAAAATTTTTTAACTTAAAATATTAATACTCTTACAGTATCTGAGTGTAGGGAATGGGCAAAAATGAATGCCATTTCCCCCTATCAGTTTCTTCTTGTGATTTTATTATTATTTAAAATTAACGTAAGCTTTGTAAAATTTTAAAAGCACTTACCGGAGAAATCAATTGGTATCTGCCATGAGTAAGGGAAGCTTAGAAGTAGAATTGAATTGTTTAAACAAATTTATAGAAGATAAATCATTTTTTTATCACTTAAACAGACAGCTCAGCAGATAATTATCGCATATTTGGTAGCAGTTAAGACAATAGATTATTCGGCGGTATTTTCCCCGAAAAGAAAGTGCGATGCAGAATTAACAGTTTTATTAAATCGAAGTAAATTCCATTTATTGTCGAAAATTTATTTTATTTCGTATTAATTAACTCTGAAACATCATAGTGTTCCCGGAAAATTCAACTTTATAGAATCAAATAAAAAAAAATTGCAATCATAAAAACTTTTTGAGACAATTTAAAAATTAAAGAAGTAAAACCGAAAGTTTAAAAATTCCTTTGAGAAGACGGATCCTACAATTAATTAGAATTAGACTAAATATAATTAGACTGTATTGATTTTAAGTTAGACAAGTTTTTTTCCACATCTGTTTTTAGACTTCTTGGGAGTTAAGGGAAACGGTCTAGTTGGGTTAGACCACTTAGGGATTAGACACAGCAACATTTCAACTGACTACTATTTACTCTTCCAATTTGCATTGATTCCATAAAAAAATTTGAAAGAAAAACTAATGATCTATTTAAAAGAACTGTATCGACCTTAAAAATCATATTTTCCCCTGTAGATAGAAACCTCATTTTGTGTGCTCCAGCTAAACATATATATACACATATTATGTACCAAGTTGAAGAGATATTGAATACAGTACCATTAATTATTGTGGAAAATGTATAAATTTGAGACATGATTACGAAAACTGAATATTTAAGATTAAAATTACCTTTTATGCTAGTTTAGATAAGTTCACTAATTTAATTTCAATAATTTTTACGATCATGTCTTAAACATTACTTTGTAAACTTAACATGGCACTGTTGTAGAAACTGAAGTACGTAATGTTGAAAAAATAATAATAATCATTTTATTAAAATTTTGATTGATATAATTATTAAAAAAGTACGATATATGTAGACCGTTTTTGTAAGTCTTCAGCTTTTTTAAATATTTATAAAATTTTCCTATAGCAAATGACAAAATATTCAAACGTAAAAAAAGGAGCTTTTTTTATAAATATTTTTTATTTCATTCAAACATGTTTTAAAAAAAAACTTAATTTGAATGTTTTATACAAGATAGAGCAGTATTTCTCAACCGCTGGTTTACAGGTTAATATTTTGTATTAGAATTAATATAAACTTTATTTCCATTTAAATAGGTTGGCTAGGTCAATTGTAGAGAGTACATGACTAGAAACGAACTGCACCTAAAAATTCACCTGATTGAAAACTTCATTCGTTTCAAAAATATATAAATAGTAAATAACAGTCTGCATGTTTCAAGCTCTCAAAAATAAGACTATCAATTTCTGTATTCAGAAAACTGCTTCTCAATTCTATGGTGATTTCTATAAACAAATTGAGGACTTAGCCATGGGCAACCCCCTTTCTCTCATGCAATATTTCGAAGATAAAGTTTTTAAACTGTTCAAATTCTCATGGTGGAAAAGATATATTGACGATACATGTCTTAGTAGACAGTGATACTGATTTTCAAGAGTTATTTTCTGTTGTCAACTCGGTCGACCATAATATTCAGCTTATTTTAAGCAGGTAAATTAATTTTACTTTTTCTTTTTTCGATGTTCTTGTAACTAAATACCCTGATCATTTTTCCACCTTTATTTATCGTAAACATTTTGCTCCCTTATGTCATTCTGAATCACCCTCAGAAAATATCTGCATTTCATACTTTCGTTTTCACCCACTTTACCTTTCCTCTGACTCTTCTTGATACTCAGAACTTAACTTCCTCTGCTAGCTTGCTGCTAACCCTGGATTTAACCCTTCTATAGTTGATTCAGCTCTTGCTAAACTCACTAGACCTAAACACCCCTCTTCTTCTAATCCTTACGAAGAACTTGTTACATTACCGTTTTCTATCTGCTGTTTGTTATAAAATTTTTAATATCCTCTCCCGTTTTGGTTTTAAAGTCATTTTCAGGCCTGTAATAAAATCAAATTTAAATATTTTAAGGTTCCTATTAGCTTTGATAATCGCTACAATCCTTGTCAGTGTGGCCTTAGCTACATCGTGCAAATTGGACGCGCTTTAAAATGTAGACTCTTAAGGAACTTGTTAAATATGTCCGTTATCAAGAGTTCGAGAAATCATAAATTGCTGCACATTGTTGGAATCTTGGACATAAATTCGATTTCGACAATAACAAAATTATTTCCATCCCAGTCACATCAGCTCTTGAATTTTGGTTTATTCATATGAATGCTGATTCCCTTGTTAACGACGTTAGTTTTTCATACTTCTCCATACCACGTGGCAACGTATTTTAATCTGATTTACCCTTGTCGGTCACTGTGGTTATTCTTGTTCTTTTTTTCCCCCTCTCAGCAAATGGGGTATTTCTAGTTTTGTTTTTTACCTTTATTTTACGTTTTATATTTCAAATAACTTTTGTTTCTTCTTATTCACGCCTGGCAAGTCTTGAAAAAGGGAGTTTATTTTTGAGCACTTGAAGCATGTCGACTGTTATTTCCTGTTCATATATTTTTGAATCGAATCAAGTTTTTAATCAGGTAACATTTAACAGCTTTAGTTTCTTAGGATTATTTATTTAATATTTTAAAAGGTGTTTATTCGCCACAATTTTGTGTTAATAAAATAATACCAATAGTCAAAATTACGGACCTTACCGGTCCACGAAATATTTTACCGGTCCTTCGAGTAAAATGGGTTGGAGAAACTCTGAACTAGAATATATACTGTTACTTCAATATTATACATAATATTGATATTGTTATAAAATATCAGGTCGTCAAGGATAAAATTTTTAGTTTGTAACACTGCCAAAATTTAAAACTTATGATTTACTATTAAAAAATTTTTTGTTAGGAAATTGCACATTTTGCTTGATCAAAATATCTTTGTAAGCTTAAAAAATGTTAAAAACATTTTTTAAAAATTTATTTTGTTTAAAATAGGATGTCCTGAATTTTGCACAAGCTGTTGACAAGATCACGTTTACGAAATAATACGAAGACAGAATTCTTTTATAATTAATGTTTTGCTTCATTAAGTCGAAGGAGCTTAATAGATAAATAATAATTTGAGGAAGAAATGATTACTGAATATTAAATGCACTTTGAAATTATAATTTTTTTTTGTTTTTTATAGAAAAATTATTCACTTTTATTTGGCGCATTTTGCTTGTTATTAAAAAGTTATTTATTGAGTATAAGATTATTTACCAATCTTGCAGTGGAAAAAACCGCTAAAAATTGTTTTTAAAATCGAAGATTTTTAGTGATTTTGAATCTTTAGAAAAATTTCGAAGAGGCTGATTCTTCGCCTTGATAACACATAGCATACTTTTCATATCTTAACGCAATGGTGTGTCTATTCCATCAATACATCCTTATCTACATCCTTAGACGCAAACAAATTAAAAAATCCGTTTTTTCGGTAAAATCATTACCAAACAAAAAAAATATGGTTTAATTTTTTACAGTAATAAATATTGTAAAATCACTGTATCACACTAATTAAATAAATATGTACTACTGTAAAAATTACCGTAAAAATGGATTTTACAAATGTGGCACGCAGGGTGGCACATTCGTAAAATTGTGCTTTTTACCGTAATTTGATCTCGGATTTTTTATCGTGTGTGATGTCTTTTAAGGAAATTATGACTGATTAAAAATTTTAAAGCTAAAAGGCTCTTTGCCCATATAATGGACAGTGAGTTTCAGTGGATTTTTCTGAAAATGTAGTTTGTAAAAATGTCGCCATGATCAAAAGTATCTTAACTCAAAATGTTCATATTTTTCAAGATGTTAAGATTATTGAATGCACAGTTTCAATAGATACCATATATAAATTAGATTCTGATAAATGAACTTTAAATTTGATACATTTCAAAAATTCTGTGTCTGAACATTTTCTTGAAAACTCTCAAATAGCTATGACCTGTAAATTTATGATATTATCATGACGTTTACTCCCTTTTGCTAAGTCTCATTAATATTTTAGCATTGAAAATCAATTTTCAGCAAAATACGTGCAGAAACCCTGAGATTTAAATTTGACTATTCATAACTTCGTTTAAAACCGTTTTAGAACAAGAAAAAACTAGTAAAGAAAAAGTTCACTTCGCGCTATATATTTGAGTAAAGCTATATCATGAAAATATTACAAATTATGTCACACAAACACACATAAAATAAAAACACAGAATGCTTCATTCTGTGTTTCGACACAATATGGTTCATTCTGCGTTTGGATACCGAAAAACGTGTTTTATTATAATACAGAAACAATCGTTTGTCTGTTTATAAGAGATTATTTGTACTCTCATATTTTATTTATCTTTAAGTTCAAAAAAATTTTTTTAAATTATTTCTCTTTAAATTCTGCAGTACCCACTTTAAGTTATAGGTTCCTGTAAAATTTTTTGAAATTAAAAACGTGCTCTATAAACATTGACTACAATTTCACCTAAACAGATGTTTATGCTCTTAGATTACGTTAAACATTTTAAAAATAATTCCGAATTTAATTATTCGAAAAATTAAAACGTTTCAAGCTTTTTTCCCTCATTAATTTTGGTTTTCCTTTAATAAACTCATAGAATATAAATATCTGAACTTTCTATAAACTATTTTTTACATGTTTGCTTTAGTACTAGATATAAAAATTTGAGATACCGAAAATTCGAGTAATAGAAAATCGCATTTAATCGATGGTGGAATAAAGAAAAATGCTCTTTACATACCTGATTTACTATTCCATATTTATTCTAAAAACAATTTTTACACTTGAAAAGATTCAATTGTTGTTTGCTTTAGAGATGTGTAAGAAAGTTTGTCAAAAACACTTTCTAAGTGGACTATAGCTTTAAATGTCTCCTCTGACAAATTCGTCTGCCTCTCAGTAAATCTCCTTACAGTGTCCACTGCAGAAAGTGCTTGTTTGAGAATTGGTTATGATTATGAGAATTGATATTCTAATCTCAAAATTTTTTTTGGAATATATTTTTATTTTCAGAAAAAAAAATCTGCACTATTTATGGGAAAAAATTCAAGTTATCGAGGGATTAGAAAAAAAAATTCGAGTAATCAAGTTTCTTTTAACATTGAGTGTATAGGAAATTTGAAGGGAATTTTTTTTTCTTCGAGGTATCGAAAAATTCGTGAAATCGAGGTTCGACTGTATATATATATAATATAATATAATTTTTCCAAAGATCCATACAGAATATGTTCTCCAATATTTAATTTAAGTTGCAAAGTATTCATTTATCATCAGTTGCGAGGTATAAAATTGCATCAAATTCATTTTTATGCAAGCATTTTCAACTTCTACGTATAGGTAGCTTTCATAGAAATAGCTAAAAAAAAAGCTTTAAATATGAATTCTTCGGTATGTATGCATTTTCAATAAATTAACGACCTTGCCGAGGAATCAATCGATAAACTAGGTTCTAGTACTGATGAACTGTTAATGCTAACCTGCCATCTTCTATGTCAACACTTTTAAGTAGATATCTGGTGTCCTTTTTAGATATAATATTTTTCTGATGCTCTAATTACAAGCAAAAATATATTTTGTTATATTTTAATTATAAAACAAACAGTCTCACGGATACTATATGTATATATATAATTGAAAAATAATTAAAAAAACTTGATTGAAGCAAGATTTTCATCAGGCACATTCCTTTACGACCGTGAAAGAGTTTCAAAATAAAGAATAATTTTCCTAAGTTGCTGTAGTTAATTTACGTCGCACTAGAGCTGCACGATGGGTTATTGGCGACGGTCTGGAAAACACCTCTGAGAATGATCCGAAGACATGCCATCACAATTTTGATTCTCTGCAGAGGGGATGGCACCCCCGCTTCGGTAGCCCGACGACCTGCACGTGAAGTCGAGCACTTTACGGTAGAACAGTTTAACGAGGACTAATACCGCTCACCCTCGGTTCCTACGCAGACTGATCCAAGTGGTCACCCACCCACACACTGACCGTAGCCAGTGAGTGATGCTTGACTTCGGTGATCTGTTGGGAACCGTGTCTTAACGATCAGTTCACTGCGGAACATAATTATCCTAAGAAAAAAATAAGTTTTTATAATGCGTCTATGCCTGTAAATAATTTAAAAAAAGATATAGTTCTAAATGAGTTTAAGATGAATAAAAAAACAAAAAAAAACGAACTTATCGATAATATAAAGTAAAATAAAATAAACCTGCGCTAAAATCAGATCTACAAATCTAACAGTTAACAAAATTTTTTGTATAAATATACATGTAGGAGTTTGTGGAGCATAAGAGGACATAACGACAATAATTTAATAATCAAACTTAACATTTAATAGAAAAAAAGAAAATAAGTTTAACAGTGACATGATTGGTGAGAGCTGCCTTTTCGCAGTGTCACCGAATTGAATGTGAATGTGAAAATAGATTGTTCTATGGAAAAGAGAGTTAATTATAAATTCGGGATTCGCTGGCATCGTTCAACGAGGAAGTAGACGAGGAAATTCTTTTCAGTATTTCAAAANAAAAAAAAAAAAAAAAAAAAAAAAAAAAAAAAAAAAAAAAAAAAATTCTTCTTTAGGTCAATGGTCTGTTTTTCAACATTATGTTATTTATAATATTTATTAAAAAGTCATAAATAAAGATAAAATTTTTAAATCGTAGTATTTTTTAATAGTTTTAGTATTTCCGCTAGCTATTGACAAAGTTTCCGAAACAAAATAACTTAAAAATGAGTTTTAAGATTATTTTAACAATTACCTTTATATTTCAAAAAATCCAAGATATTTTTTTAAACTATACAATCTTTATTCAACATTTGCTAAGATTTTTCTTATTTTTTCTATAAAATAATACCTAGGAAAAATTTAAATTTCTATGACTTCAAGTTGTTATTCAAATAGCTTTTATAATTTGTGTGTATAAAGTATAAAGATCAATTTTAATTTTATTTTATTTGAATCAGTTGCTTACTCTTACGCATTGATCACTTCATCCGAGCTTCTTGTTTCTTCCTTTAAAAAAACGTGGTTTCACTTTGAACTGATAACATTTCCGATAAGCATAGCGTATCTAAAAATATGGATTGCAACTTCTAGATAAGGATTCTATCGTTCTTCGTTAGTTCAATCTAATAACAGAGCAGTCGGTAACATGATAAAATGAATACCTATCCAGAAATTCTGTATTTGTCAACTTATACACACGGCGAACCATGTGCAAACGGCTTACCCAATCAGCTGTGGAAAATTTTTACATCCGAAAAAGATGGCTTCCTGAATACCATCATGACAGCATATTTTATTTCTTCTTCCCGAAGCGAACTTTGTCAGCAAACAAAACACCGGATTAATTTATTGTTTGACGAAGAGCGGAAAAAGGAAGAAAACAAAAAGAAGGTTAAAAAAACCGAAAGAGCTATCTTAAGTCACAATCCCTTTAGAAACTGCAAGCAGCCTGTCTTCAAACTTGATATTTTACCTTTCATTTTGGACACATTTAGAAAAAAGCTCACTCCCTTCTTAGAGAATCCAGATGATATCGGTGAGTCAAACTATTCGAATATATTAAAAGCTGCTTCTAATATGCTAAAATGTTCAATATTTCTTTTCAAAACTAACGAAAATAACTCCAGTAGTTTTGAATATTTTCGTTTTGTTGATAACAATTCAACTTGGCCTGCCCCAAGGAAGTTATATATATTTCTAAGCATTCTCAAAACAAAAGCCCCTGATGAATGCTATTATTTCCAAAATAATTTCGGGTTTGGGATAAGCATCGAGCACGCTTTTTCGCTTAGACGAGAAGCTTGGAATTCAATTTTTAAAACAGTTAACATTTCAAATGATCTTCTGGAAACTATTCGCAAAAAAGCGTCCTGTAATAAATATTTGATTTTTAAAACTGATAACATTACAGATGAACTTGTTGAAATGATTCGAAAGGAAGTTTCCTACAGCGAAAACTTTTTGATCTCTCTGTTGCAAAGTTCGTTTGTACGTATTATGCCTGCGATTTTTGAGTTTCCTTACATCGCAATGAAGTTAAATGAAGCTGGCTTTAATACGGATCCGTTAAAAACTGATGAAAAAGGTTTATCTGCTTTTTACTACTGTTGCTTACTGCCTGATAATGACTACTTTATCTTACTGTACAATCATGCTTCAAATAATTCGCACTTATCAGAGTGCAGTGTTAGAAAACCTCAACCGGCTATTTTGAACGCTCTTAAGAACATAAGTAAGACATTCAAAAATGATATCTTAAGGTCTAATTCCTTTTTGAAGCATGGGAATAAAAAATTCACCTCTTTAGCATTTTACAAGCAAATTTTCTACTTCAATAAATTTCAAATACAGATTGTCGAAGATATCATGAAAATAACTGAAAATGATTTAGAAGGAAATGTTAAAACTCAACAAATAATGATATCTATACTTCAGAAATATTGTAATAACTTCTATTACAATCACTCTGAATCAAATGCGCGATTGTCTAAAGAACAAGACCAAAAATTTGAAGATTATTTGCATTTTAATGACTACTACAATTTTTTAGATGTTTTCTTTGCCTTTTTATTTTTTGATAACTTCTTATCGCTTTCGTTTATGAAGACTAGTGTGGATGTTGATGTTTTTAAGGACGCTGCTTCCTCTCTGTTATTACTAGTCTTAAGCAACAAGTTTTTCCCTTTTTTGAAACACGGCATCGATTGCAAAAACTGTAAACTCACAAAAGAAAGATGCGAGAAAAAATTGAACTTTCACCGCTTTGTTCCTTTTTGTTATCGAGAAAGTTTCTTGCAAAGTGCTAACAAATTGATTTTGGAATTGAACGATCTTCAACAAACTGATTTGAACAAATCTTCGGACATCCTTAGGGAAAGCCTAACTGATCTTCCAAAAGTGGCAAACGAATTTATCACGGATAGAATTCGAAATTATTTAACGTCAGTAGTAAGATTATCAACTAAAAGCCCATCAGTTAAGAAAATGTTGATAGTGGAACGTGTCTTACAAGTTATGGGTGAACTTATATCAAATGAAACTGTAACCGAGTGTCCAGTAAGGTATCTTTTATTGTCCTGTTTTTCGAAGGGTCTGGAGGCTCAACTGTGCAATATACGAAATCATTGCTTGTCTAAATATCGTTCTAACATTATTTTGGGGCGAATGGAATTCGAACACGATATAATGAATTTTGAAAAATTTCGCACTGAGATAGAAGAAATGCTTACATTTTTCCAACCGATCCAAGTCAGTCATTTTTTTAACTCTCAAGGGGTAATGATTGAAAACGGATTAGGAAAAGCTATCGTTGACTACGAAAGAGCCATTATTTCCATGAAAACTAGAAAAGGGAATGTTAAGGATTTAAAAGGGATGATATCCACGATAACTATAAAAGAAAATATCATCAAGGATTTAAAAGGTATTATGTCCACAAAAACTCAAAAGCAGAATTCCCTATTTCTAAGACATAAAGAGGATTTCAAAGTTTTAATAGAAAACATGATGGTTGACATTAGAAAAACTTTACAAGATATTAGAAGCGAATTCAATTCATTCGAAACAAAATACAGTTCGGGGAAAACAAGGAACAAATCAGAGGAAACGAAGAGCGACTCAGAGGAATGGAAGAACAAATCAGCAGAAACGAAAAACGATTCAGAGAAAAGGAAGAACAAATCAGCAGAAACGAAAAACGATTTAGAGAAAAGGAAGAACATTTTAAAGAAAACTATTATAAATCCAGAGAAAACAAAGAACAATAAAGAGAAAGATAACAAAGATAAAATTAAAGGTCTTCAAAATAAAATCAAAGGTCAGTTAAAAGCTTTCAGCTATTTATTAGAATATATTGTGAGTAATATAGAAAACGCTGATTTGCAAAACAATTTTGAAAACTTCAAAAGTTTTTTGAATGGTATTGTAAATTTTGATTCTGTTTTATCTTTGGAAGGGCGAATTCTAAATATTCTTCACAAAATCCATGTAAATATTTTGAATACATTTGGAAATAGTTTTGAGCCACGCTTTTGCGAATGTAAATTAATCAAGGAAGTGTACGAGAAAATGCATAAAATCAGTTTTTTTTCTTTAAGTGAAGAAGAAACAATTCGTTCAATGATTGTTGAATATGTAGAAAATTCAAACCGTCTCAAAGAAGTATGTTTGAAATCTATCGAAAGCCTCTCTGAAAGTTCATTAAAACAAAATCTATCTCTAATCATAATGACAAATAGAGAGCGGATTTATATTTTGGACAACTACAGGAGTCAGCCTGAAAATGCTAAAAGACGTCTTAGAAACATTAAAGATGTGAAAATAATGGAAGAGGGGTGCAATATAACTGAAATTTTGAAGAAAAAGGAGTACAAATATATTCATTGGAAATTAAAGTACAAGCCAGGGTTAAATAAAAAAATTCAACGAGTAATGAATCAAAAAATTCATTTTTTAATCAACAGAATCGATAAATTGAAAACAATTTTAATCGACGAAGATAAACTTATATCTTATCTGTGGAGCAAAGGGAAAAGTGGCTTCGTGAAAAAACACGCCAAGCTCTTGATTTGCCAACGCTACTTAAGGGAAAGAGATACGCGAGCTGCTCTTGAAACTCTACTTTTTGACTGCATGAACATTTTGAACAATGAACAGATGAGATATTTGTGGGAGAAAGCAACAAATTTATTTTCAGGCGCTTATCTTAGAGATATTTTATCTCATGGAAATCCATTCATAGAGATAGCAGCTGGCTGTTTGGATCCAAAAGATTTACCCACCGCTTTAGTAGATGCAGTTGTTGAAATGATAGAAGACAGAGAAGCTTTAGCAGGCTTAACGAAACTGTGGAGCACATATAAGATATGCCAATTAAAAGATTTAATTGATTTTGTCGAGAAAGAAAAAGCAGAAAAGGAACCACAGCTCAGGAAACAAATTCAGAGCTCACCTCGTTGGAAACAGTACGTGGCACTACTACCGGTAGATAGGTAAGTTAATTTTTAAACGTTAGAGAGATTTAGCACTTTCACGTAGCATCCCAGTTCACGAACGTATGTTCTGCTTTGTGCAGTTATCACAGAACAATCTCAGTTCTTTACAGTAACAATTCCCAATTTTTTTCTTCAACTGCGGAACCTTAAATGACCGACCTTCCTTTAACGAAACTCCGATACTTAGAATAAATTTCATTAGCAAATGTGAAAAATATTAATCTACTAAAAACCATTATTTATTTTGAAAGTATTTTCTAAATTAAAATTTCATTAATTAATTTGAAAATATTAGAGGAAAGAATGAAGAATTAAATACGTTTATCGTTTAGTTTTAACAATACTACTGTTACAATTGGGTTTGATGTTAGACAGTTTAATTTACAGGCCTAAAGTGGGATCTAGTCTAAGTCATACTATCATTTTACTGTATGCATAAACTGAAAATGCATGAGCGAAAAAGCCGTTTTCGTTTAAATAAAAATGAAAAGGACGGAAATAAACGTTAAGAATAATTATCAGATCAATATTAAATTACAAATGAAAAATTAATTAGACATACATTTTATAACAGGGGTTCGTAACTAATAACGTTGTTCTAACTTTCTAAACCACTGTGACCTTTCCACGGAACCTAACCGTTCAGCTGAACACCATTTGGGAACCATTGTTTTGCAAGGCATGTGCAGAGCATGCTTACGTGAATATGCGAGATGCTATGTGAAAGAGATACACTATTACGTTGTTTCAGCTCATAAAACTATGCAAAAACTGACAACTAATCATTGATTTTAAGACTGTTATTCTCAACCCATGTTGTCATATACAATAGAACTTAACAACTATGTTCATAATGAATGCTATGCTAAATAAATAATCTCTAGAAACTGATGTGGTAAGATTGAAAACTTCATTCACTTCAGAAATAAACAAATAATAAATAACGGTCGGAGTGTTCGACATAAGAAATAACAGTCGTTCAAGGTCGACTTGGCTACATCGGTCAAACTAAATGCACTTTAAAATTTAGATTTAAGGAACACAATAGATATGTCCGTTATCAAGAATTGGAGAAATGTTCAATTGCTTCACATTATCTTGAGCATAAATTCAAATATTTTAGGCATAAATTCAATTTCAAAAATTCTAAAATTATTTTCACATTAGTTACATCAGTTCATCTTGATGTCTTATAATCTTGTTTTATTCATTTGAATGTAGATTTCTTTTTTTACGACTTTAGTTCCTCTGACTCTCCATAACACATGGAAATACATTTTACCCAGATTTGACTCTCTATCACTGTGATTTTTCTTGTTCTGTTTATCATTTTTCGTCTCTTACGGCTTCTGCAGCTTTTCATGTTTTGTTTCCCACCTTTATTTTTCCATTTTTTTTCGGTGGCAACATTACGTTTTTATTTCAAATCATTTTTGTTTCTTTACATACACGACTGGCAAGTCTTGAAAATTATAACCTATTTTTGACGCGCTCGTAACATGTTGACAGTTATTTCTTATTTGTTTATTTTCTGAAGTGAATGCTTATTCTAATTATGAATATGGCTCAAAATGTCAATATATATAAAGCTATATTTTCTTATAAAACGTGTTTTTGCAATGCGTTATGCAAATTTTTTAAGCATTCATGAAGTTACTCAAATTCTTCATTGTGTAGAGAAACCATAGTTAGACCAAGAGCAAGTTAAAAAATTTTATCACCTCTTAAAAAAAATCAATAATAAAAAAATATTAATTTTTTTGTCCCAATTTAAGTCTTTTAACAGCTTTGTTATGATATATTTCTATAACCATGCCTCTAAAAAATATCCAAAATATACCTAGTGACAAACATTGGAAACATTTTGTCACTTACAAATCTTGATGAAAATAACTAATATGCAAAACTTTTAAGTATATGTATAATTAATAATACACACATAAATTCAAGACGTCACTTTGCAGCTCAATAAAATGCTTAATTAAATATTATTTTTCTTATTTCTTACATACGTTTCTCTCGTCTTTTACATTTATATTTTGTTTCATCGCAATTACTGTTCATTCTTAGTACATGCAAAGTTAAAATAATTCGTATATACCACGGCAAAAACCTGAATTATCGGTTGCACGTCGTTTTTCTTCTTTCATTTTCTTCCTCTTTTTTATTAGTTTTTTTATACATAAATATTTGTTCTCTTCTCCTAGAATCGAGACACACTAAGTAAGGCACTAAAAAAGACTTTCTCTCCTTAAATAATTCTTTTGCTTAAATGTCTACTTAGTTATAGTGACATAGACAAACAAGAGTAGACCATGGGGTACGAACTAAATCCCTCCCCCCTCCGAAAATAAGTTACAAATATACGGAAAAAAACTTTTTAAGGAGTGTTTTAATGAGATCGAAACACCGCTGAAGAACAAAATAAACGAAGATTAGATTGAAAGGATAAGCTTTAATAACTGCTTATTAGAAAGATATAATTATATGAACTGTTATTTTTGAAAGTGGAATAAATTCATATAAAGCTAAAAATTCATTTACTTATTTTTTTTTACGATTTTAATAATCATTGTTGCATTTTAATATTTCATTAAATTATGGTGCAAAAAGTTTCACCAATTTTTTTTGTCATAATTTTTAAATTTATTTAAATATTAACTCGAAAAAACCTTGGGTACATTCAACTTTCGAAATTGACTTATTCCACTTTCGAAAACAACGGCACATACATCACTCTCAAAGAGGTCCTGCTTTAACAATGATTTCATCTAATCATAAGAGTTTTAATCTAATTTAGTTTTAATTTTCAAATTAGTTTTTGTTTTAGTTTTCAAATTTCCTTCCCCTTCAAATGTATGTTTAAATTGAGGAAGTGGCCTCACAATGTGATGCCATGTCTTCGGATCATCCTCAGATCATCGCCAATAGCCCATTGTGCAGCTCTATTACGACGTAAATAAAGTACCTACCTATTATTGCTAAAATATTTGCCAGTTTTACAGTTTACTCAATTCTTTTTATCAAGATAGTATGAAAAGTTTTAATTGAAAGTTTCAAGCACCTGGTATCTAAATAATTTTCTCCTTATACATACCATTTTATTACATAACCATTCTATTACATAAGAACCATAATGGCATATAACCTATTTCTATTTCCAAAAAATTACATGGTATGATCTTGGTTTCTCACATCAAGATTAAAGTTTCTACGCTTGTCATCAGCATTAAATTAGTAAAAGTTATAAAGATATTGCTTGCCTGTTTAATTTTACTTTTTCCCTAATTTAAAATTTACCTTTAATCCTTTATTTATCCTTTCTCTGCAAGTATTAAGTTTTTGACTCTGATTGTTTTGTTATTAAGGACTTCTTCTTATTTATTATATTATTTTCTTGTAATATAATCTTATGACATTACGTTATTGTGCAACATTGTACGATTAACTTATTTAAATCGGTATCTAAACTTATAAAACTTTTAACATTGTGAAACAGAAGAAAAAAGTTATATTTATTTTTATTACAAGCTTTACTTTCCATTCTAAACATTATTAGAATTCAAGTTTTCACACTATTGCTAAATAATCTCTTGAGCGAAAAATATTTCATGAGTTTAGTAACTAAGGGTTAAAAAGAAATTTCACAAACAAAATCGTAGATAAAGTTGCATTAATAACTGAACGGAATGATTAGATTTAAATTGTATATCAATCGAAGTAAATATGTTAAAGGATATTTGTGGTAATAATTTTTTTTTGGGGGGNTTGCTTTTTTTTTGGGGGGGGGGGGTTTCAATTGAATCATCGTTAAGAAAAATCCGTACTTCATTAAGAATTAGCAAGTGCTCGTAGCATTCGTGAACGATGCAAGCAAGGGGCAAAGCCAACACCTCTTAGAAGAGAGAAGGCCTCCACACGGGTTGCCTTAAACGAGAAATCCGATCCTTTAGTAGTCCGAACGTTGTGACATCTATCTTATTTTTCTTCCCCTGCGAAGTTAGTAGTCTGAGGGTTGTAACACTTTTCTCATTTTCTTCCCAATGCACAGTTGATGTTGTTGTTGTTGTAATTCATTTACCTCGCACTAGAGCTGCACAATGGGCTATTGGCGACGGTCTGGGAAACATCCCTGAGGATGATCCGAAGACATGCCATCACAATTTTGATCCTCTGCAGAGGGGATGGCACCCCCGCTTCGGTAGCCCAACGACCTGCACGCGAAGTCGAGCACTTTACGGTAGCACAGTTTAACGAGGACCAATACCGCACTCCCTCGGTCCCTACGCAGACTGATCCAAGTGGGTCACCCACCCGCACACTGACCGCAGCCAGTGATGCTTGACTTCGGTGATCTGCTGGGAACCGTGCCTTAACGATCAGTCCACTGCGGGACCAATGCACAGTTGAAGTTCGTTAGGACTGACTACTAAATAAAACCGTGCCATGGCTTTCTCTCTATAAAGTAAGTTTTGGCAAATCTCCCTAATAAACTGTTAATCTTATTTTTTTAAAATTTGTTATTTATTGTTATTCTAGATAGAATAAAAATGCTTCATCAACTGTGAAATTTTCTAAGGACTGGTGAACGTTTCTTCAAAAACAGAAAAGTTTTTAAATTATTTTTCAAGTGTATTTTGTGATTAAAAAAAATTATAATTTAATAGATAAGTCAATGAGATATCTTTGTTATTACTGAAAGTAAAAATTGCCAAGAAAGTAAACTGTTAAAAGATATAAATGATATTTCACTATTTGTAATTTTGGATTGTTTTTTATCACTTTGATGTTTAAAATTTTACGCACATCTTAAGCATGATCATAGAGAATTGTTGATTACAGAGAATTCCTTGAGAAGCCATTTTATCTATTTTATCTGTCTACAAAATATGTAAATCATGTCTAAATACAAAAGTATTAACAATGTACAAATTTTTACAGTTTATATTATAATTTTAAATTTTCGTTATTTTTTTGATGATAAATAGTTTGTTGACCTGGTGAGAATGTTCATGGACAATTGTTCTTTAATGCCATTGTTTAATTTCTATTTACCATTTTTTACTTGTTGCATAAATTGTGTAATTATTGTTTCATGTTTAAATAAAATCTAAATGAAAATTATCGTTGTATTAATCTTTTTATCTTACACAACAAAGGATTCAAATAATTTTATCGAAATTGAGGAAAACGTTTGGAACTGACTAACTTCAATTGAAAAGCCACTAACTTCCTAACTAACTGCTAAAGTTATTAACTTAATTGTGAGCTACATGGTCAAAAGATTCCAGATCTAATTACGTTAAAAAATATCGGCACCCTGAGTGTCGGTGTTTTTTACCGTAAAATTCATTTTTACAGGAACATGCTACGGAACAAAAAATCCGATATACCGTAATTTTTACAGTAATGATTATCGTAAAATCACTGAATCACTCTAATTCAATCAATATTACTGTAAAAATTATGATATAATATTCTATGGAAAAGACTGATTTTACGCATAAAATGGATTATACGAATGTTGTACCGATACCTTATACCGTAATTTGATTCGAATTCTTTTATAGTGTATTGCTTGTTCAAAAAGGTTGGTCTTTTAATTCGTCCTTTAAAATATCTTTTTTTAAAAAAATAAAAATTTCCCAAGGTTTTAAATCATGGGCTAACAAAATGTAATTTGCTAAAAAGTATTAAGCAATGGGTTTACTTGCAACAGTTAATCTTAAGCTCACTAATTTCAGTGTACAACTTTGTGATTAAGTATTGTTATTCGTCTCATTCTTTTTCTTATGTTTTCTAGAATAAAAAAAGTGATAAGGAGGAGAAATAGGAAGGGAAACTACAATTGTTATAATTTTTTGTCAAGTATCATTCTTATTTAAAAAAGTCCAAGTCAAGCATCTGTGGTGTCAGTTTACGCTGAAACGAACGAGTTTCATAATATGTCAGAGCCACAATTTCGGCAAAAATAAAATGTATTATTACATAGCTTTCGATTTTAAATCTGCCCCCCCCCCAGAAATATGTCTGTAACCGCAGAAATATGTTTAGGTAACCTATTACTGATTCATTAGGCCAACAAGCGATTGTCTTTTCAAAAAATTTTCTTCTTTTTATTATCGAGATTTCTAGATAATTGTAACTAAATATTTTAAATTTAATAAAATTAACGAACTTTCCAAGCATCCTCCTTATAAGCTCAGCCGAATCTGAGAATAGCTTCAGTTACATAAATTTTTGCCTCTAAATTGTGCTCCACATTCTTCATTCCGTATATGTAGCAAACCTTATGTTCATAACATGGTCAACAATTCTGAAAAACAGCTGTAATTAACTATTTAACATGCAAATGGTCGACAGCAGCATGAAAATCCTGTGTGGAAATTTTTGTAAATACTTTTTAATTTTTAGTTTGCTGGTAAAATAGAATTTTTAAATTTTTTATTTTTATTAAGATAACGAAACTTATATTAAATTATCGAACAAAAGTTTTAGTTTAATGCAAAAAAATTTTTTAAAAAATTTTAACTGAATTTAAAAATAACACCTTCTATATTTTTTGAACAAACATTATTATTTTAGTTAAGATACCGCAATTGTTAAAATTCCATTTATAATAGGGCGCTGTGAACACTAGTATGCATTATGATTGACCTACTGCGAAAAGTTTTTGACTTTTTACACAGCCTCATTCATTTGCCGTTAGAGGGTGCATGTGTTCAACCACGTGATTTTAAATGCGTTCTCGATTGTCATCACTTCCGACTTTATCTTATAGAAAAGTTACTAAGCCGGAAACTTTCTCATTAGCGGTATGGATTTTGTTGCTCATCAAATTGTTTGGTAAGCATTCTTTGGAATTTGATTTTAATGAAATTTATGTTTAATATTCTTAAAGCTTCAAGCAATATAAAAAGTCTTCTTACGTCCCATGCTTAGCTTAACAAGTTTTCTTTGAAGTATGTGTTATCGTCCAAGTTTATTAACTAAGCATGGAACAAAACAAATTTATCTTCATTATTTACTTGAATGGTGAGTCCTAATTGCTACTTTTCGCATTCTGATTGTAGCAATTGCATGCTAAGTAGTCACAATTTTATCTGATCCGATCGGGTTTTCTTTAATTTAATTCATGAAATATTCATAGAATGCAAAAATAATAATTAAAATATTCTAACTTTATGTTTGATATTATCCTTATTTCTAGTTCTTGCTTACCTAATAATATAATAAAAAGAATGATTTTTATTTCTCGAATTTTTGAACATTGTTTATGTTATTATATTTATTTAAGCTAAAGTTATCTTTTTGTTACTTTTTCGATTGTTTTATACCGTTTTCAGGAATAACACATGGATAACAAGTTCTAGATATATTTTTTATATTTTACATCTAGTTATTATTTTTTGCTAATTAACTGCTGTGTAGTACAGTATTTATCTGTTTGAATAGTAGAGCTGTAAAATTGTACTATTTTTGCAATTTTTAAAAAAAAAATATTTATAACAATGCTTTTTATCTGAGTAGGTTATTAAGGTCAGGGTTTTTTTTTTAAACTAATAAAACTTAAAAATTTTTCTATCAGGGAAATATTTTTACAAAAGGTTTATAAGCTTATAATATAAAGGCTTACAAGCTTGTATTTATTACTATCAGTCACGCTTCATAGATTCAGGTTAATTTATTTTATGCAGCATCCTTCCTAACCAAATGCTAGAATAACATGATATGCATGCAATACAATATCACCAACAACATTAATGTTGAATACCTAGTTAAGTAGATTAAAATAAATTATTAATTAATAAATCATGCATATCAGTTATTATGATATATGTTTATTTTCCATTTTCTAAATAAATAATAAATACTTGCATATTCTGTGAGATTTTATTAGTCTAACTAAAATCATGTTACTGGCTAGTATTTATTACTGAATTTATTTTGATCTGAATAATAGTAATAAATGCTTGCATATTTTTTATTAAAAAAAATCTGTGTAAAACTTATATACTACTTATTGAATCTTTCTGTGGCCAGTGGTCTGTCCAGGTCAAATTTATTACCTTTTAGCGGTACCTTCACAAATTCAACTTTAGGAAAAACGGTAATTTCACAAAATACTCAGTCTTAAGAAATTTTATTTTTGTATCCCGTAAGAAAGGATAAATCCATATTTTTGTGTTGATTTTTTTTTGATATAATTTTTATTTTTCACAAATTAGGTCTAAATTTTCACAAAATAGGTACCTCTCAGAAAAACCTAGACAGACCCCTGGTGGCAGTTCTGAAATTATTTTTAAATATTTTTTTAAAGGACTTAAAAGTAAAAAAAAAGGGGGATGAAAAGTACCCAGTTGTCATGAACTGAAGGAATTAATTTACAATATTGAGATAATAAATCCAATTGAAATCTCATTTAATAATGGATTTGGCAAAGTCAGATGTAAAAGTCTGAATGATTGTAGTTTTCATTACATTGTACAGAGCTTGATATCGTATTAATTTATTTTGAAATATTGTGAAGGCAGCTAGTATTTTTTCCCCACAACGTTTATACCATTATACGAAAAAGAAGTTTTCTTGTCATGTAAAAAGAGGGAAGCAAAAAGTTTAGTTTTTGTATAATATTTTTGTAATCTTAGAAAGATGTACATTTGAACATCTTTTTTTCCATGCAATACATGCACTAATATTTCAAGCATCAGGTACTTTTCGATCAGCCAATAATCTATCAGTGAAACTTTGTTTACCTAAAACTTCATTGTGTTAAAGAAATAACCATTGTTTATTTATTATTTGATCATCAGTAATAAAACAAACCTTTACCAATTTTTTTTTTTTCTTCATGTTCTTCAAATTTGTCTAAATTCAAATTGTTGAAAAAATTTATGATCATTATATTTATTAGGATATTACAAATGTTGTTAATTGAATAAAATTAACTAATGATATTAATTAATGCTAAAATATAAGATTTTTTGTGCTTATTACAAACAAGAAAACTGCATGCATCACAGATATAACATTTTAATATTAAATTTTTAATTGCATGTTAAGTTGAAATTTAAATTAATGTATGGATACTATAGTAATAGTATAAAATACAAATGTACACAAAAATAAAGTCTTGTGCTCCATACCTTCACGACTTCCGGTTAGACAATTTTCAGCTGCTTAATTCAGCTGATTGTGAGTGGTGACTTAAATTATTATTTATCACATTTTCCAATCAGTTTTTTTATTATTATTTTTTTTTTTTATAATTGTTAAATGATAACATAATTTTCAATAGGATGTCTGATGTCTCCATTTAAAATTTTGATCGTTTAGAATCCATTAATTTGTGGTGGAAGAATTCACTTGAGAGGGGAGTTTTTAAACAATTGACATATTTTAAAGTTGTTATGTGTCTGTTAAATATATTTTACTGTCACCAAATATTTTAAAATAAAATTCTTTGAAGTTAGTATGTTAATCCAAATTTTGTCATGTAGTATTTTTATTATTGAATGAACTTTTTATAGGTTTTGATTATTTCTATTATAATTTTTGAAAAATATATATATATTTTAATCCAACCAGAAAAATAAGTTTACAAAAAGTGGCTATAAAATGAAAAGGACCTATTTATATTATCACCGACTCATTGGGTTTTAGGAAAAAGTGACTACACTAAGTAGTTGGGGTCTACCTGCCTTTGGCTACTGGCTTAAAGTTTCAGATATACCTGGCGATGCTTATAAACATATATTTTTGAGCTTGAATCTGCATTTCATGATATATTAATAATTCCTGTTCCTGAGTTAATTATAGTATTAAGTTAATTAAGAGAGTATAATTGCTTCAATTAATCAATCTAAAAGTGCAAGAATTTGAAAATGCATAATTCCAAAAGTAAAATATTAGTGTAACGATACATCACAATGTATCAAGATTTTAACACCGTCCAGAGTTAATATTCATTAATTTTTATTCATTTATTTTTTAATCTGAAAATATTACAGAATTTTTTCAAAAAAATTTTTTTTCAATCAATAAATTTTAATCTATTTAGCATATATTTCTTTTTAGTAATAAATTGTATGGACTGCATAGTTTTTCTGTAGTTTGAAAATATAGATAAAAATTATACATGCTAATGCTAAGAATGAAGTATGGGGGAAAATGTAAAACAATTTTTATTATTTCAGCACTGAGTGCTGCCATTGAAAATTAAATGAAAAAAATAAAGGTAAATTAAATGAAAATAAAATGAAAAAATGAAGGTAAATCTTATTTCTTCCCTACAGATTTCATAAAATGAGTTAACTCAGAATTTAACAGATAAAACAGTTGCTACAATTAAATTTGTAATTTTCACTCAAAATCTGTTGCAACTTACTAATAGTATTTTCATTAGAAATAAATGATAACCAAAATTTATTGGAAACAATTTACTATTTGATTATATTTGTGGGAGAACATTAATTTCATATTAAGTTATACTAAAGCAACCTAGTATTATTTGTTCATTTTTCAAATTCTTTTACATATGAGTAACAAAATATTGTTGAATTTTTAGTAATATTTGTTTAATCTTACTCTTAGCTAAGTGTTTTTTTAGTTGAATTATTTTCAAATCAATTTCAAATTGACCTAATTTTCTAATCTCAAATATATCCTGTACCTATATCTTTAAAGAAGAGATATATATAATTTTATATTCGGACCTGCTTCAATAAAGGATTCAGAGATTTTGAATTCCTGGGTCCAAAGGAGCTATAGTTTCCTAAGTCTTGCAAGATCACTGTTGTATTAGGACATTCTAATAACTGAGCTAAATATTGATAATAACTAAACAATTGAATTGATTGATTGAAAAAAAAAATATTACAGTAGTGGATTAAGCAAACACTTATAGATTTTGTAACAATCCTAATTTACTTACCAAGGTATATATTAAGATTATGATACATAGGTAATGTTCATGTTTGTTAATATATGCATTATTTAAGACAACTATTGTGAATCACTAAGAATTCAACAAGTTAAGAACAGACAGTTATTAGCAACCACTTGAGTTTTACTTAAACTAAAAATCTAATTCTATGTTAGCATAAAAAAAATTAGAATCAATATTTAGATTGATGAAAAATTTAAAACTGATAGTTATTTTTTTTAAATCTGTGATATAAACTGAATTAGTAAATATAATGCATCTTATACATTATTTAAACAGCTATATTACTTGCCTTCTAATAAAATATCACCAATGACAATAAAGAAATTTGTTGTATGTTTGTTTTTGACACTTTTCGATGGGTTTTGTCTCTGATCATGTGACACTACCGATTCAATCCTTGGATTAACAACTATCTACTGAGGAAGTGCTTAATAGTTCAGTGTCCATACTAGGTTTGGTGAACATTTCGTAATGATTGTTGAGTAGCCAACCTGCTACCCCAAGAGGCTTTTGATTAGTTTGGTTATCATTTATTTGTCTAAATTTTAGTTTTATAGCTTGTTTAGTCCTATTCTTTTTTATGGTAACTGTAACATTACCAACTTTGACTGTCAAATCTTCGCGAAGTTTGACAGATGGTACAAGCACAGTGTCATAAATCTGCTCTAGGGCACTCTTCCCTTATTTTGCTATAGACCTGTAGTCTTTAACTATAATTTGTCCAAAATCTCTTGTGTTAGGCTGTGGTCAACAGATTTTTCCGTTAATGCTGCAATCAGATTGGATTGATACACAGCTCGCAATTTGAAGAAACCCTGTCCCTCAGCCGTCCTGTCATGGTGGCTGGACGGTAGGCGACTTAAAAGAAAACAACAAAAAGTGAAAAAAGGGAGGAGGAAAAACTAGCTACCTTCTTTACCCAGAAATATTCTAAAGGATAAAAAAGCTTTCTTAAGGGCTAAAAGGCATTTTATATAATTTTACCTGTGTGCATTACTTATTTTTCTATAATATTAGTTTTATATGTTTTAAGTGCATGTAAGTATTATGTCATCATTAATAGTTATAAACTTTTTTATTTTAGGTTCAACTTTTAATTTTTGCAAGTGAAAGAAGGAATAACCATCCTTTCCAAAGATTTTTTCATAGATCTGTTGTCGTAAATACATTTAATGGAAAGAATAATAAGAGCTGATAGTGGAAGCGGAGCAATTTAGGAACCTCTGACTTGAAGAAAGCTAATTTTTTGAAGGAAAAATTTTTTTTATTGCTCTTGAACAAAATTTTTACATGCCCTATGTTGAACAGTTTAATAAAAACACTAAAATTTTCATAACCTAATGCTTGATGAAAGAAGTTCATACAATCAGCTTATAGCTGTTAACAAAATTAGAACTTTTCATTATCACTCTAAATAGCGCTGCTTAATAGTCAAATTATTTTTGAACCATTTAACATGCAGTGTATTGCAGTCTGAATACAGTTATAAGCTAATCCACTCCTCAGGGGGTTTACCTTTTTCAGGTAAACACGGGCTCCACAACCCCGAGGTACCCCAGTGATATTTTTTTGTCAGTTTTGTTGCCTTTATGTAATATATTAAAGACAAAATCTTGCTCTTGTGTGTGCCAATGAATTCTACATTGAATACAATTCATGATAAAATATTAAATGCACCTCTATTTCCTGAAAGAAGAAATTATAGAAAATTACAGAGCTTGTGCTAAGTAATATGTGGGAAAAAATGCAGAGTTTTGTCATGTATAACTGCAATGAGCACAAATTATTTTATGTATAGCAGGAGAAATGTTTGCTTTTTTTAAAAAAAGAGGTAGCATTTTTTTAATGTGCGCATGCTATTGTATTTGGTCATTGGTCCCATTAGTTCTCTTGGTTGAGCCTCTAGGGACATTCAGATCAATATAAATGGGAAATTAAAGTGCTTGTGTAAGAAAGTAATTTTATTTTATCAGGTCCAGTTTTTTTTTTTCGAATTTTTTTATTATTTACAATGCACCATATTTTAATTAGGAGCAATTTAGGAACCTCTGACTTGAAGAAAACTCATTTTTTGAAGAAAAAATACTTTTTTGCTCTCCAACACAATTTTTACATACCCTATGTTGAACAGTTTAATAAAAACACAAAGCTGCTCATAACCTAATGCTTGATGAAAGAAGTTCATACCATCAGCTTATAGCTGTTAGCAAAATTAGAACTTTTCATCATTCTAAATAGCGCTGCTTAATAGTCAAATTATTTTTGAACCATTTAACATGCAGTGTATTTTAGTCTGAGTACAGTCATAGGCTAATCCACTCCTCAGGGGGTTTACCTTTTTCAGGTAAACACGGGCTCCACAAACCCGAGGTACTCCAGTGGTATTTTTTGTCAGTTTTTTTTATTTTGTTGTCTTTAATATATGTAATATAATAATTTGTTCAACAAAGATGCAGAAACAGCAAATTGTACTTGGAAATATCATGACAAAATTTTTTTAATTAGAATATTGACAATAACTTGTACCTGAAAAACAGTACACTTTCTTATTATCCTGGGAAATAATTCATCAAAATTTCTTTAGTTTTATCAAACAAAAGCTTAAATCGTATATTTTATTGTATGGAACTCGGGCAGAAATATATTAAAAGTATTTGATGTATTTCTGTTTAAAGAAAGCAAAGGAAAAGAATCGTTTGCTTTGAAATTACATACTTAGTTTAGTTTATTTATAATGCTAAAACAATAAAAATAAAATATTTTAATACTAACTGAGAGTTAGGTAATAATGTATGTTATATTAATAATATATAAAATTATTTGGTTAAGTTCTGGAATTTTTTATGCAGATAGTAACTCTAAAAATAAAAAAAAAATCATTTAAATCCCATATTATTTGTATTAACAACTTATTAACGTTTGTTTCAAAGCTTATATTTAAATTGAAGTGGATTGAAATAAAACGCTTATAGTTATAAATATTTAGTTTAATCCGCTAGCTTCATGAATGTTTCATTTAAATTTTTATAAATTCTTTAAAAAAGAAAAGAAAGTAATATTTATTTTGCCAGCTCCATTTGACCTCTACTCGATCACTCTTTTTTGATCCTCCAGAAACTGTGTTCTCAAATAGTTAATTTTTTACATTATCCACATTTGTGTTGAAGATTTTTGCAATATCGTTAAGAGATTTATCTCTGATATTTCTGTCTGAGTATGATGGAATATTGCTATCCAACAATTCAGGCCTCTCCTTATATTCAACACCACACCTTGATATACCACAGGTGATTTATATGCTTCTCCAAAGTATGATATATAGTAGCAAAAGCTTCCCGCTTCATGTTTTTGATAGAATTCCGTAAACGCTCTATCTGAATTAGGAGCATATGAATCTATAGTTCTTGTCAAGCATTCAAAATCTGCGTAGATCACGAGAGGTATTTTGTGCCTGTGTCGAACATTTTTGAAACACAAATATTTTTCGTTTTCTGCTGGCATTAAAACTCGTACTGCGTCGTGCATATCACAATTCAGTTTATGATTGTTCATAATTTTCACGGTTGAGAAAAACTGCAGGCATCTGCGACATATATACTTCTTTCCATTGTGGGATGAATGCTGTGATGTTAAAAGTTTGGATAAATTTTTTATCCAACAATAATGAGCGGTAGTCAATGATGTTAAATATAATAAGTCAACGTACACTTCTCTTTCAATTTTAGTTATATGTAGAGGAAATAAAGTATTTTTCTCTATAAGACCGTATACGTTGATGGAGATAGTATTTTGTTTTTCGAACTTTTTAATACTTTCTAGCTTCATTGGAAATTCGAGACTCACGAAGTTTAGTTCATCTTTAAAAGGCTCATAGTTTGAAATTCTATAGCTGTGATCACTTTGCGGGTGAAGTGCTGACAAAATAGCCCACATGAAACACTTATTATCATATTTATTCTAAACATTAATGACTGCTTTTTTGTTTTCTATGCATGCTGGCAGTTGAATGAAAGTCGAACCATTCAAGGGATTATTCTTATTAATTCTAATCTCTAAGAAAAGAATTTCTGATAATGTCCATCCACTATCTTTTTCTTCGAACTCGGAGCTTTCCATTAAAAGTTTAAATTTTTACAGCTATATACACCATAGATTGTCATGGTTAACCCTGGCTGATTAACCATCCATGCACTACTAGCTGTATTTATACAGCTTTTGAAAGCCCTAAATACAGTTCTTACAAGAGGCTGCAATGAGATGGGAAGGATAACATTACAATACCATTTTCCTTTGCATAATTAAGAACTTCAATTGAAATATGAGACTCTTGATTATCTAATAAAAGTAAAACTTTTCTATCTTTTGAACATCAAGTATGTTTAACGAAATGCTGAACGAATTTTTTAAAAATTCTCCGTCATCCATTCAGATATATGAGAAGCACCAGCACATCCAGGTGGGCCATCACATACAAAGTAAAGTACTGCTCGCTTAAATAGTCTATTAAGGGAACCCTCGCTGGGTACAGTTCGTTCGTTACCAGCTCTCTTTCGAAGTTCCGAGCAATCCCTTGAACATTGAGGAACATGCACGACTCATTGAAGTCTGGAGCGGACGATAGCTCCGATATCTCTACGTCCACGATTCTCTCCTATGTGGCGGAACAAAACAAATGCCAGGCAGTTGTTTATGTCCTGCTCCGCTTCTGCTTACCGGCTGTATAAGGACTTTTCTGCAGGCAGACTTCTCTTGGTCACCATCTTGAACGTCTCCTTAAAGTCCCGGGACTTGTATTTCAGGGCGATGGAGCTGGAGTTCACGTCGTCGTAAACTTTTTTAATAGCCCTCCACTGGGAGTAGGTGATGTTAACTGGGAACTTGTGGACGCGTCCACTGCGGCACGTGTGCTCGTGCGTGAGGATGACTTTCCCATCATCTGCCATGAGGAGATAGAACTCTCTCTTGTTGTGAATGTTTACAGCCTCCAAGGCAAGATTTATTTCCACAACATCAAAAATCGAAGTAGGAGGACCATTCTTAAATACTACAGTGAACTGCTCTGGTGTAATCGTAAGTCCAACTGTTGAAGGGTAGTAGTTGTCACCATAGCGGTTAAACTTTCAGATGTGTATTGCTTTCTTTTTGGTATTCACTCGCCAGCACAAAAAAGTTTTCCCCAATAGGATAATAATGTTCAGGATAGCACCCCTCTTTAAACAATCCTTTTCTGTTTCCTTCCTACAAATGAAAAAGGAAGAATTTTTGAGTAATCGAGAAACATAATATAGTAACTAATATAAATTAAAACGCTTATGTTACTAAAGTTTATTTAACTAGTAATTAAAATAAAAAGTTAATTTAACAAGCTTTATTAAAAATATTGTAATGACTGTAAAAATTAACTATTTACATTTCTTGACTACGATAACTAATTAATTTTTTTATCATTAACAAAATAGAAATGGTTGATTAAATTGAACAAAATAATTTAAGTTCTCTTGGTTAAATAAAGATGTCGATTAACGTAAGCTCAGAAGCTTTATAAATAATACTATTTAACATATTATACTATTTAAAATCAAAATAATAAAATAACAGTTATAAAATTTTAATAAAAAATGAGTACTTACTTGAATATCATCATGCCTTCGCTTTAGTATTGCGTTTCCATCCATAAAGAAGAGAAGAATCGAAGGAAACTAGCGATTTAGTGAAAATGGAAAACTGAGAAGAAGAAAAAAAGTTATATAAACTTAATAATTTTTAAAACTTAACAGAACAATAAGACACGCTATTCAACGAAATGCATGCGAGCAAGTGAAGTACTATCACTTGAGTGAAGATAATTTAATTCACTCCTCATACGTCGCAGATCTAACCCTCCCTTGTTTAATCTGTCCAAGCAGGACTTGCAGTATCCGCTTTGACATCAGGGCAGATTAGGTACACCCCCTAACATATGGTTTGATTTAGCGATATACGTGCTTAACAGATGGATCGTTGCCAAGATGAGAAAAGTAATGATAACAAAAAGGTGGGCAGAAATACGAAATCGGATAACTGATAAGTTTGAAACAAAACAAGCAAAAATCAAAAGAGAAAAATTTCTATTTAAGTACATTCTCGCTTTTCTCTGAAACTTATTTTTAATGATCTTCTTTTATGCTTCGGCTCAGGTCTATCCCGAGCTATCATCCAACAGTAGTCAGCGAGCATGTTCTTGTCCCATCTTCCTTGATATTTTGCTCAATATCTCTGATATCTTGATAGAACCTTTCCCCTTGTTCTTCGCTGACTGCTGCTAAATTTTCAGGGAGAAAGTCCACATGTGAGTGAAGGAAATGCATTTTAACACACATGGTGCAACCCAACGTTTTAAATTTGTCCACCATTTCCATTGCAATTTCCTTATAATTAGGATCCTTGTAATTACCCAGAAATTTACCGACGACATCTTTGAAAGCAACCAGGGCTTCTTTTTCCGTTGCTGTCATGTTAGTCTAAATTTAGGTTTTCAAATGAAGGAACTATATACAGCAAAAATGAACAAAGGCTTTGTTCAGGTTTGATGACAAAAACATGAAGATTCTTTCTTCTCTGGAAAGAATTTCACTAAGTTGTTTTGCTGATAAGTCCTCTACCTTTAGTTTTTTGGATGGAGGCATAACATTGTTGTCATTTTCTCTTTTTTTGATAATCTTTTTTGTTTCTGTGTGAGAGAGGTTACCACTCTTCTTTGGAATAACATAAATAGAAAGGGCAACACTCGGAGTGCTCTTCACTTCTTCTTTAAAAAAAGAAGTAAGTGGTTCCCATTGTTGAAAAATTCTTCGTCCAACAGACAACCATCGAGTAGCAACAAGTTTCAATATTTTTCGCACTTCAGTATTATGTGATTCTTGGAATTTTTTTTAAGGCGCTCCTTGCGCTTTACACTCTTTTCTAAATAAAAAAATATGTCCTCAATATATTCCTCAATATATATTGGCAAGCACTTTGCTTCCTTTTCAGCTGCCAAATTTAAGAGATGGCATGAAACAAGCAAGGATGCCTAAAGAGATTTAATGATGTGATCATCACCATCTTCTTTTTGAATGATGTGATCATCAGCATAGATTTTTAATTCATTTAATGAAGTAAATGTCTTCGAATCCCCTTCACTCAAAATTGTTGAGTAACGCATTCCACATAAGACAATTGATCGTGTCTATATGGCCACAGCGATAACTTTCATGTTACAAGAATGTTTTTTCGCATTCTCTAACTTAGAATAAGCTTTCGTGAATGAAGCACGCTGTGCTGTTTTCATTTCTTTTAATAATTTTCATATTTACCATCTGTTCTAGTTCATTAATTTACTAATCAATATCTAATGAGTTAGAAATATGTCTATTACAATAATAACTTCAAAATGGAAATTCTTTTCATACCTTTCGTTACCAATCCTTAAGACAAGCGCCAGAAATGTCATTCCTAACCGGATTGACTATGATTGAAGGAGGCATCATGTCTATATGATTGACAACGTTTTAAAAAACACACAGAAAAAACAAACATTTATTTCAAACAAAAAATTAAAAAACAGTGTTTCAAAAATATTTCCAGTTCTCTCTTACATTTCCTCAATTAAATTAAAATAGTTTTCAGAGACCAAGTCTTTATCAACAATTAACGATTGCCGGCATTCTGCGCAGTTCTGCCCTTTTAATTTTTTTAAATTTTTTATGCAGCATGAGAGCAATATCCTGCGAGGTAAGTTATTATTGGCAAACTGTTTTCGATAGCTTTAATGTCATTATCTTCAATGGTTTCATCGCAATGAAAGATATCAACATTAATAGCATCTTTTGTATGTGAAGCCAGTTTTAATTCATGGCATAAGCGTAACTGTCTCGTAAATTTGCCTAACAGAAATGTGATATTGATCTCCAGTCATACTCCTGTATTGACCAAATCTGGATTCAAGTTTGTTTATCTGAATTTTTCCTAAAAGAGCATAAGACTTATTGAAGTCTTTTGTAAAATAGCTAACAACTTCAATAAAAGCCTCTGTTGTGTGGAGAGCAGCAAGGAAGGTTTCTTATTGGATTTTAAATTTTCCCATCGTGTCAACCTGGAGACAATGTGGGTATCGATTTATGAGCAGTGCAGTTATCAATAAACAGGATGATTTTTCTGTTTTTTTCTTTGGTATGTGCGATTGAGATCTAGTAACCATTTTTCAAAAATATTCGCCGTCTTCTATGCTTTTGTGTTAGAATCGTATTCTATAGGCTTTGATTTGATATTTTTAAAATACCTTGGATTTCTTGATTTTCCAATCATCAGTAATGGTAATTTCTCAGTGCCGTCCATGTTTGCTCCTACAAGTAAGGTTATTCGGTCTTTACTGTTTTTTCCACCACTACAATTTTCACCTTTAAAAGCAAGAGTCTTTGCAGGGGTACATTTGAAAAAAAGTCCAGTCTCATCGACATTAAAAATGTCTCTGTCCTGTGTATACTCAATAATTTCGACAACTTTTTCTTTCCACTCATTTGCTGCTCCTTGGTTCACACTTGAACTTTCACCACACATTTCTTTCCTTAAATCCGTCTAACCATCCGGAGCTTGCTTTGAAGCTGCTGTTACCTAAACTGGTAGCAAATTCTTCCGCTTTTGCACGAACAAGAGTTCCACTGAGAGAAATGTTTTTGTCCCGTGCTTGTTTAAACCACTTTGCAACACACTCGTCCACGTCAGGATAATCAGGCTCTCTAGCTCGCTTGCGATTTCCATTAGATTTCAAAATTCTTTCTTTATTTTTCAAAAAAGTCGAAAGAGTGTTAGGCGCTCTTCCAAACTCTTTTGCGATGATGCATTTTTTACACCCTTTTCTACTTCTCGAATTCAGCAATTTTTTCATCGAAAGATAAGGCTTTATACGGGACACGGGGCTTACTAAACGACATGCTTGCACTGAACTATCACTACAAAACTAAAATCACAATATAGAAAACTCAAGTAATATCGACTACAGTCCTGGTTAACTAGATTTTGTCATTTTTGAAAGGGCAAAAACTTCGAATTAAAGAAGTTGGACTTCGAAATAACCGAGATTTTTTAGCATTAACTGAATATACATGTGTCTAGGGAAGGAGAAAAGCTTCGAATAATACACAAATTCGAATTAAAGACGTTCGAATTATTCAAGTTTGACTGTACTTCTCACCAAGTTCTTTTAAAGCAACTACAACACTGGTGGTGAAAAGTTTCTGGGTCAACTTCACCTTCTGCCGTTCTAAATTTGAAGGCCTTAAGGCTTTACGTGTTAACTCATAACCAAATTTTAAAATATTTGTACACTCGAAATCATAAAGTTTTCGTACAGAACTTAGAGATGCTGTCATTTTTGGAGGGATGGTTTTGTCAGATGATGGAAAATAAAAATAATAACCATTTTTGTGCTCCAATTATTTCGAAAACATTTAAATATGTGGACGGAATCGATAACAAAAAAAAGGGACGGGAACTATCTTTTGGATGTACATATCTTACTAGTAATTGTGGAGGGTCAGCGAAATAACTAACAGCTTTACTATTGATGGAATTATTATCAGCAACCAGTCCATTCACTTTGAAACCTATATCATCGTGACCCATTACAACTTTATCTAATAAATTATAAAGTTTGGATGCATCAAATGAATGTACTGGGACAATGTGTACAACATCTTTTTAAGGAGAAAATAAATTTTCAACCATAAGAACGTGTACACTAGTAGCTAAATCAGTGCTATTATAAGCTGTCCCCACACTATTCCCCCCTTTAAAATCAAGAAAAAGTTTAATATGAATTTCATCTATCATCAGGAAGACATCATAATCGTAATTTTCCAACTTCAGAAAAGCATGCTTAACGTAAGAAAGAAAATTTTTATGTTCTTCCTCTTGTGGAGAATTTCTTAGCATTGCACCAATTTTCCTTATAGTACTTGGACCTGTCAGAATCAAATATTGTGAAGCATGGATAAACTTATACGCCTGAGGGAAAATATAAAACAAAAGCTATGCAAAAATTAACAAATCAGGAGAGTGCCTATATCTTTCCGGTTTACACTGAATAAGATTAAATTTCTCAAGAAAGAATTTAAAAAATAATTTATTAGAGTCATTTCTGAATCTTTAAGAATAGACTCAATCTCAATGATATTTACTTTATCATTTAAGGGATTAGCCGAACTAAGTGGATTTGTACTTTCATAGAAATCAAGAACTTGTAGAATATCATTAATACTACTAACTTTAAAAGGTAGGAGACTATTTTTGTGCTTTTAAAGTTTTTCACCTTTAAAATATACATTTAAGTTTAAATCACGATTTATTGATGCAGCATATTGCAGCAGGAGAATATCAGTGTGCAAATTAATATCAATGAACAACATAACTCCCTCTTTTGCGAAAATAGTCCAATGTTTGAAAATATTATGGTTTTGAAGGTAGCTCTGTAGCTCATCAAAATTTGTAAATTTACATTTCTGATCATATTCCTTTTGACTATTTAGACTTTTAGCCACTGCAAGTGCAACTTGATCATTTTCTATTCACTGTCATTTTTTGGTTGGACTTTCACGTATTGATGTTGATGATGAAGAAAGTTAAGGTGAGCAGCCAAGAAATATACTTGCCACTGTGTTTTCTTTCAACTTTAACTTCTTCAATGGTGCAGATATGGTTTCACCAGTCTTTTCATTATAAGTCGATAAGTTAAATATTCTAAAATTTAAAAAGAAAAAAAAACTAGTTCGGATAGTCGGCGCTCTTCTGTATTTACTATATTTCTTTTTCTGTGATATAACCATGGGTGAATAAATACTTTGGGTGTATTACTTTAAAATTTGTTCGAAGTTTCTGCACCTGTTATACATGTAGAATCATCCTTTATTTTTAATAGGAAAAGTTTAGAGTCGTAGAATTAGGTTTTGAAAAAGTAAGCAAACCAGCATTTCAGTTATATGTGTATTATTTTCAGACTTTACATTCATATTTACTTTACATTACATTCATACAGACATATTTACATTCAAAGAAGAAAAAAAAATTAACATAAAAAAGATTTCATTTTGGTTATAAGCATTGCTAACATGCTGATGTAAATGATCACAGGCAATCAAATTACTCCACCACACGATTTTTTTAAAAATATAAAATGTTTCCTTAATTTTAATTTTTTATAATGTTGTAGTTAACTACAGGCATTTTGTTCTCAACAAAATTTTTTAAGGAAAGGAAGAGAAAACCAAGTGCAAATGATTGTTAATATAATAGACTTTGCTGATTTGATTATTATTATAATAACTGCTTTCGAATGTTTTAGGAATATTCTACGTTATATTTCTTCCAGGAAATTTTAAAGTTAACTTTGCTTACCTTCGAGTTCTTTGTGACATTGAAATTTTCTCTTGGAATCGCTCGTAACCATTTCTGTTTAAGATTCTCTTAAAAATATCTAATAAATATTTGAAATACGTACTTTCAGTGACTTGAAAATAGAAAAAACTATTAACATGTGTTAATGAAAATATTTTAAAATTAGATTTAAATTATTGAAGATATGACAAACAAACATATACTAATTATTTATGAAAACTTTCACAAATTTTTTTTTTCTTTTAGTTTCGGTCAGTTCACTGATTTTTTTCATCGATGGTTTCAATTTCTGATTGCTTTTCTTTTACCCTCCTTCGGAAGCTATTTGTCTTTTTTACCAACAAGATATTCTTGGTTGTCTCAGCTTTTTCCAGCAAGCTGATTTGCTGAGTTCAGCCACAGTCTTCTCAAATTTTTTTTGCTTGCAGCTCTTGATCGTTGTTGGGTCTTTTTTTCCTTTCAAGCTCTTTCTCTTTGGCTTTAAGGTGAAGGTAATGACGGTATTTCTGTTTAGCACCTCTAACAGCAATTTTCATCTCCTTAGTTATATCAATCCCTTGTACCCCCCCCCTTCCCACAGGATAAGAAAGCATCTTTCACAAGCCTTTTAGCTATGTAGGTCTCTTTTAAATTATCAACTTCAACCTGCTGGTTGATTGAAAATCCTCTTTCTACAGTGGCTTGCCCAAGGGAGAGAAGCAAAAGTTTCTTCAAAAACTCATCAAATCGTTGAGTTCCGGGATTGAAGTCCCTAAACTCAACACTTACTCCTGTAGAATTTCAAAAATTCTGAAAGAATGGAATCACATTTTGCATCATTGACTTTTTTACACCTAGCCAATTCTTTCAGAATGATATATATTTTCTTATATGATTTATCTCTACTGTGATATATCTGCCTGGGGTATAGGGATGCAAGGCATCTAACTGATTGGATAGAGATTTTTCAGCTATTTTTCTTTACAATGGCAATAATGCACTTTTGGTAGTCATGCTGAAGGTCTAGCCCTGCTTTATCAGTTACCTGCTTCTGTGCAAGTAGTTTCTTTAGCATATTTCACTCAACACATCCGATTGAAACTTTGCTAATGGTACCTTTATAATTATTAAAATCTAAATGAGAAAAGTCACAGTGCTCTTTTCATTGCACTGACAGATTCATTACTTAAGTCTTTAAAAGTATCTAAAAAATTGAAAATCATTTTCCTCAAGTCCCTAGGCAAAAAGAAGGTAGCATCGACCAATCCTTCTGATACACAGTTAAAAAGGGCTGAAGAATTCTAATTATTGATCGAAAAAAACCCAGTTTTTCTGGAAGAAGTATGTCTTACGTGAAGCAACTACAAATAAGATTTGCTGCTGAGTTTAACTTCCCCTTTTCAACAGAAGAAATGTATTGTTTAAAATTATCCAAAATGGCAAAAGCTCCTTGGGCTGCTGTGACATTCTCTAGCCATCCATGCTCACAAAATTTGAGGGGCATCAATTTACTCTTTGAAGCTTCTAAAAAGTCTTTCCTTGCTGGAGCGTCTTTAAACAGCCAATGAAGGCTTTTCAAAAAATAATCTAGATACCATTGCGTCTCAACAAATCCTCTTTTAAAGCTGTTATTTTTTACAACATGTAGACTACAGCTACCTACGTTTGGTATTTGGCATCTGAATTGATTTTTTTTAATTTGGCCTGTATAGTAAATCAGAGATCTTCCAATTTACATTAAGGCCATCCATGGAAACTCCATTATTTAGGCTCTCATCGAACATTACGCAATAGTCACCTGATAGTTTGCAACTTTCAAAAACTTGTGACTTAAAATATGGTGCTAAGTCAAAGCACAAGTAATAAGAAGCTTTATTAGCCCTACATGAAAAAAGATCTGACTATCACACTGTCGCTAAACATGTCTTTAAGTAAATCAACAATTGTTTGGCATGAATTAAAAGAATAATTATTTTCTACGCACTTTAGAACGCATCTTATCTCAGCATAAGTACTATCAGTAGTGCCAAAATTCAAAACAGTTGCGGCATTGGAAGAAGGCACTGCTTCTTGAGATATGCTAAACAATAAATATTTGTAACCTTCTCCGCTTTGGTGGCGCTGCTGTCGCCGAAGCCTGATTGGTCGGCGAACCTACTTTTTAAGAAGGGGAGAAAGTGACGTCAGGCTATTCAAGGAAAGATGAAAGAAGAACAGAGTCCCCAAACGAAAATAATCAAAGATCCCTTTTTAATAAGAACATTATTTATCGGTAAATTATATTATTTTAATTTAAGTGTCATAATTAAATGTAAATTCAATTATTAATTTGATTAGTGTAAAATAATTAGTGTCAACAAAGAAACATTAAATATTACAATTAATAAAATAATAATTATATAATTTCCCAACCATAACACTGATTCTACTGCACAGAATATCAGCCTTCTAGTGGGGAGATTTAAAATTAAGCTAATTTACAACTACATTATCACAAAACTTTACAATAGCAAGACAATACTTATTCTTCATTTCACATTATATCAAAACATTATCTATTTAAACTAAAAATGTTTTTTTATTTTTTATTTCTAAAGGCAAGGCAAAAGGTACGAATAGAAAGATGAAATAATTAAATACAAATGTACGTAGGATAACAAAGAAAGAAGACCGAAGTCATTGCCTTAAAAGTTCTCTTGCTTCCCAATATCTTGAGGACTCAGTGTGTCCATGAAGGGCCCCTCATAGAAGCAGTTGGCCCCTGCCCAATTTCTCTCCAGATTTACAAAGTGCACAAAAAGGCGTGGTGGAAAGGCCTATGCGGTATAAGTGAGCAGAAAGACAATCGTGGCCTGTATATAAACTAAAAATATAAAAATACACATTAATCAATTATTTATAAAACAGTAAAAGATAATTAGAAACATCAAATTTGAAGGAATAGTAAATTATTAAAATATCATCATTCAGAATGTTCATTAATTTGTTTTCAGTTTAGCTCTAAGGTATAGAGCACTTGCACTGGTCTTCTATACTCACCAGTTTTAGTTTTTATGAGACAGGATCGAAATAGTCTGCCACGACCCTTATAAGCTTCAAGAACACGGCCTAGGTTCCATAAAAATTTGGACATACTTTTACCTTGAACAAGCACTGCATCACCGATTTTTAGGTTTTTCTCACAGTTGGGTTTGTTAGAAAAGTGATATTGTCTCAAAGTCAGCAAGTATTCGTCTTTTCAACGTGACCACACTTGTTTCAGAAGATGAATTTGATAAAGCTTTCTTTATATCAAACTATCTCGCATTGGAGTCACATTAATAAGTTCAGAAAAATTACATGGATAATCGTTCAGCAGTCCAGTAAATCAAAAATGAGCAGGTGTCAGGGGCTTAGTTCTGATTTATCATCGCTAACATATGTGAGTGGTCGACGATTAACGATTTTATTTTAGATTATATTTAAGTAAAATATATGTGGGAAAATGAGCTATTCAGAATCTGAATATGAATTCGCAAATTTATCGGAAGGTGGATCTGAAGAAAGTGATAATTATAGTAGTGATTCTGAAGATAGTTCAGAAGAAGATATAGTCGTTGATTGGAAGGAGATAAGCAATTTCGAACTAAATCCATCTCCTCAAAGGTCTCCATTTGTCGCCGCTTCTATTTAAACTTTTCTTTGGTGGACAATTTTGATATTTTGAGCTTTTGTTCCATGGAAAAAGTCTATATTTTATTCTTGAATAAATAAGCACTAATACTTCAAATTATCAATAGCATCTAATCAAAATAAACGTATTTATACACTTTAAAATTATTAAACACTCAGACTATTAACATCAGGATTTCCTTAACGGTTCAAGAAATCTGCGAAGAAAGAAAATAAAGTTCAATTAATTAAAAGTCGCCCAGTCAAAACATCTTAGCTTGAAGCACGTAAATCGAATTTACTTGGAATCGATTGGACTCTTCTTCCTGTAAGGGAGTGGGCTGGAATTAAGGGAAAAGAGTAGGTTTTTTTCTCAACGTAGGTTAAAGGGCGAGAATTTAAGATCGTTTCAACTTGAATCATTATTGTTTCAAGCTCTAAATAATTTAAGCATTATCTAAATAGAATTTTCTTGAGTGAGGACTTTACAGAGCGTATATGTCACCCCCAAAATCCATCCTCCCCACCATGCAGTTTTCTCAATATTGTTTTTCCATTTTATTCTCTTCTCACTAAAATAGTCCTGGCATTTTGATTCTTTCAAAGTTTCATTCAATAGATTAAGCTCCTCTTTAACTTTATGAAATTTTTTTGCATTATCGGAATATACTATCTTACATAGTCCACGTCGAGTAATAAATTTTTTTAAAACGTTCAGGAACGTTGCTGCAGTCATATCAGGTGACAGTTCCAAATGGACAGATCTAGTGACAGCGCATGTAAATGATAAAATATAACACTTCTTAGATTCTGAACTTTCCTTTTCCTTTGTGTACAGAGGACCTAAATAATCGATGCCAGTCACTTCAAATGGAAATGCCTCTCTACCTCTATCAAGGGGCAAACTTGCCATATTCTGTGTTGCTGGCTTTGTTCGCAAAATTTTGCATAAGTTGCACTTTCCGATTAAGGTCTTCACTCTCGGTCTACCCTTTAGCACAAAAAATCTTTCTCTTAAATCAGTCAATGTTTCCGATAGTCCAGCGTGTCCTGTTCTTTCATGGCATTTACGAATAATGAGTTCTGCGAAATTGTCGTGTCCAGCTAACAATATTGGATGTTTTTTGTTCATAGCTCAAGTTTGAATGTTGCAACCGTCCACCAATTCTAATCAATCCCCTCTCGTCCAGAAATAGCTTAAATTGACTAATTATTGATGAGATTGGGAATCTTTTCCAGAACTCAGATCACTAATTTCATTCTTTTTTTTTCCTTCTAAACACAAATATTACATCGTATTTTTTCTTCACAAATTGATACATCTGAAAATCATTTACATGTATTTGATTTGAAATATGATACATAGAATAGCCTTGACAGCGTTTCAGTAAAAAGTAAATACAATATTGTCCACATACATTGGATGTAGGTGATTGAAACACTTTGGAATTCCATAGTACTTCCGTGTAGGAAGTGGTATTCATGTTCTAAAATCCGGGAAGCTTCCCATATGAGTCATAAAACTCTAACTATCCTATGCCATAATACCAGAGTTTAATATAGTGCGAAGATTACTCAACTTGAATTGAAGAGATGAGGAAATAGGAAAATACCCCCTTTTCAATTCATTCAAACCAAAACTCTTCGGCAGTTTAGAGAGACCCATTACAAAAGAGCTTAAGGAATCGATCACTCTCATGCTGAAGGACTGCACGGTGATGCAAAGTAGTTTTGATCCTCTCATGATTACTTTTGGTTTAACTGATTGTCTGATGAGAAACATGCCGTCATAGCCTTACATGTCGTGTGGTGATATTTTGGCCTTGAGATTGACGAAAGTATCAAGGGAGTCATAACCTGAAAATGTCTTTTCGGAACCATCGAAATACTGCATTACAATTAGATTAGCCTTGTGTTCTCCGGATGACTGATCCGCTTCAATATCAAAAAATATGTTCATGATGATTATGAGACAATCATTGTTTTTCCTTTATGAAACATAGATGATCAGACAAGTCGCAGTTCTTATGACAATTTTTACCAAACATTTGACCACAAACGTGGGGTGTTCTCTTTTTATAAATTTTGTAACAGTCATTACATAGTCCAAATGTGTCATAAAGAGAATTTTGTTTACTTCCGATGTCCTTATGCCTTTCAAAACATTCTCTAGATTTGCAAATCTTGTTACAATCAGGGCAGGTGATTCTCGATACAACCTCACAATTGTCGCTAAAGCCTGTATGGCATCGGTTATTACAGCGATGCGCTTTATTATTTTTATAGCCTGGATCACATACTGAACAATAATAGACGGTTCCTAATAATGCCTTCATGCTATTTATAGCATGAAAATGTTCCCCAGTCTTCCATATGTTTACCTTTTTAACCCTCTCAACTCCTCGATGCACAACCTAAAAGATAAAAAATTTACGTGGAAATATTAAAAACAGACCTGTATCTAAATTTAATAAATGTAATTTAAATCAGCCAGCATATTATACACATATGTTTATAAATCTTACCTTATTAAAATTTCCTGCATCTACAACGAGAATTTGAACATTTAAAGCTTGCACAAGCTTCTCGATTTCATCAGTTCCACAAGGTACATCTGCTCTTATGTGCGTCTCCACAACTAGCTGTTTTTGAAGGGGCCTAGCACTTCTTCGAATATAATTCTTTCTGAGGTCATTCTCTAAATTAGCCAGGGCAACAACAGCTCGCGCACAACATAAATCGTCGTTGTTGGTTATCTGCACAATGCATCTTTTTGAGACAGCATCTTGAACTAGATTTATGATAGTTTTCCTGCTACCTCTTTTTGGTATTCGAATGGTTTTGACATCAATCTTTAAAGTTGAGTCGAATTTAATGTCCTTTCCGGACTGAGCAACTTTCTCCACCTCCGCGATGATCTTTTCAGGGGTTATTTCTGAAACGGGAGTCAGTCTGATGGAAAGGGGATTGTTTAGAACACCAGGATTTAAATCTATGTGGATCAGGTCGTGAGAGATCAGATCGCGTGTTGCTTGATCAATAATTCGTTGAAAGAGTTTGCCAATCCCTTCATGCACTCTACGCAATGACACATCAGTAGAACCTACTCAAGTGTCATTGCGTAGAGAAGTTCACGTCGTAGATCACATCCTCCCCCTCATATTTTCGAATTATCCTTCTACGACTTTCAACAATATTGAAAAGGATAATTTAAAATAAATTTCTATAAAAATCATAATTTTACTAGTTTATTTTTTTCAACTTTTAATTTTATGATGCTTACATCATTTTCAGCTTCGGTCTCGATATTTTCCAATCTCCGCCGCTTCGTATTCTAAATGAAAATACACGAATTAAATTTTTTTATATTCATCATATTTCATTTTTATATATCGATTATCATAAGATATTTAATTACATCATTATCATTTTCCAATCTATCAAAATATTTAGCCGTATTTGGCTGCGGACCATCATCAGTCTTACGTTTTCCATTCTGCATAATAAAAAACAAAGCAAAGGACAGTTAAACTATGATGAAAAAGTAATAAAATGTGACCCGACCCTTTCTGCTTGTTTAATTCTAAAAATATGTCAATAATAAAATTTTATAACAATTAAATATTAAAGAAAATAATCAAGAATACAAAAGAAAAATGAGATATAACTCCGTCTATAAAATAAAACATTAAATAAAGTACATTAAAAAAAGCATTAGTTAAATGTCACTTCAGCTGCTGGAGCCGGTACTCCTTTAACGTGCTCTGATCCATCACTAGAAGGTCCGGGCTGATTCTTAAAAAAAAAAAAAAATCTAAGTAACAANCTAAATAAAAAAAAAAAAAAAAAAAAACTCTTCCAGGTAACTGAGGTAGAAAACTATCACCGCATTCTTTTAGCCTGGCTGAGGGAGCATAGTGATTGCGAAAATATTTGCTAATATCCACAACATGTTTACTAGAAGGTGTAATATCTTCACCAAGGAGATTTAGCCAATGAGCTCCACAACCATATGAAACCTAATATAAATTTTCATCATGGTATTTTTGTTCTAATTCGCTTCTCATTTTTTCCAGTGTCGGTCACAATGCTTTTAATTTCACAGTTATACTTCCTTTTTACAGTAATAGTGTCTGTAGATTATGCCAGCAAGTATTCTGCTGTCTTTTTGTGGGCTCCTGCATTTTCTACATCAGCAATGAATGCTTTTCCATCAACTTGAACACATGATGCAGTTATATATTCGTTGTGTATGCTACTCCACCCATCGACAACAGGGGTTTCTTCTTTACCTTGTAAACTTTCATCTATTAAATTTTCTACTTCATAGTGAACTGAATGTAGAAGGGCACCTGATAAATCTTTAAGGTATCTGGGCACCTTCGACAACTTTTTTTTTAAAAATCCTTATTAATTGAAACCTTAAGGTTTTTTTTTTGGTGCCTTGTAGTATAAAAACTGCTTTTTTGCAGTTGTTTCAGCAAAAAAAATTTTATTTTTTGTAAATTTGGGGAAAAATATGGTAAAAAATGCTGTTTTTATGAAACCACTGTTTACGCTCTAAAAATTTTTCAAGTTAAGTTATTGAACAATTTTCTTCACTATTACGCTCGTAATTAATGTGTCTTTAAAACAGACTAAAAGCTAAGCTCTAAATTAGAGGAACTATAAGTTATGGCGTTTTAAATAGCTTCATTTAAAAATTTCGAAAAAAATACAGTTCAAAATAAACAAAAATTGCTCAAACAAAAAAAATTACATATTTATGAAAAAGATATTAGTCTATCTTTGAAAGAATGTTATAAAAAAGCTGTACACAAAATTTCAAGATTTTGGGACTAAAACTTTTTAAGTTATGGTGTAAATCGTAACTCAAAGCTTGCGAAAAATCGAAACTTCAGAAAATGCATTTAAAGTAAACAATTGCATAAAATTTTTTTTATTGTAATAAATATGCAAGGAAATCATATCAATGATATTTTACACCTTCATTTTTGTTATTCAAGTAGAAACATTTTCATAAAAACATTATTTCCTTTTTATTAATTAAGTTTTTACCAATGAGAATTATCAGATTTACTAATATGAATAAGGAGTAACCTTGATGTTTTATTTTAAATTGTAAACATCATTTATCATTGTAAACATTTAATATATTTGCTAGTTAGAACTTCTTTCTTATAAAGTGAAATGCTAGTTATATTACAAGATTAAACAAAATATAGTTTCGGTCAATAACATTTTTAAAAACAAGCATACACTTCGTAAAAGATAATGACTTAGAAGTATTATAACACACATTTAAAAAACACAGTTTAGAAAAAGAACATAATAGTTTTGAAGTAAGAGTTTAACAAAAGAAGGCACTTATAAATATTAGAAACAACCGCTTTGGTATGTAACCCCTTCTGTCAGTTCGATTTTTGAAAGTTTATGCTTTTTAGAAGCGTGTAACTTTATTCTTTGAATTTTTGTGGACGGTAAAGAATGTCGGTGAGCAGAATTTAACCGCAGTTTGTTCATTTCTGTGAATGCAAGAGTAGTGAAATAACCAGGGTTTATTCCAAATGATCTTAAAACAGATAGTAAACCACATGACCCATCGTTGAATTGCAAAATTGCACATGACACACCAAACTGCAGAGTTTCCAGTCCAACAAAAACATTCTTTGACAAGATTTGCCAGATAACACCATTGAAGCTTTCATTTTGATTCTGAGTTTTTCCATGCAAACATTTTTTCAACAACTCTTGATTGCACAATTTCATGTATGTTGGCTTTATAGCCGCCATTACTTTCTCAGGTAAACCTTGGACATTTTCTTTATAGTTTTTTCCTAACGCCTGAAACTGCTGGTACTTGCACCAACTCTCCAAGCCAGGAGGACACTGCACATGCATTGGCTTTTTTGAGCTAGAACAACAGTGGAAAAAAGCAGCAATTACTGATCTTTGCATCTCCAGAAGATTTCCACTATTGCTTCGAATTGCAATCCCATAATAGTTTTGTAGTTTACCTATGAACTTATCTGTCAGTTTGCCTTTCCCGCCAAGTCCTTTTGTATTTTTTTTTACCTTTCGTAAGTGGGAACCAACACGCTTTTGCACATGTCTAATGCATTCATACTTCACAACACTGTCTTTTCCATATACGTTTTTAACGGTTTCATATGCTTTTGCATCTCCATCGCCATAGTACTCTCTATAATCAAGGCTATTCAGTAGAGCCGATCTTTGAAAGATTCTAAGAGCACCAACACTCTCCATACTTCCAGCAGAGGCCGTATGATTTCGGCAAATATGAGGTTTCGTAGAATTTGTTGATGCTAAGCACATTCTACAATAGGATGACATCACCTCACAGTCAAGTACTTTACCGGTATCAATGGAGATAACAGAGACGCAACCATTCAATGAACTATAACCTCGACGTTGCCAAGTTCCATCGACAGAAATTCCACAAGGTGTCACAACTTCATTAGACTGTTTCATTGCAATTATTTCTTTTGCAGCCTCATTCATGCTGCTTTTGGACAGTTTTACAGCAGCATCAGATAACTTTTTCACTTGTTTCTGAAAACTGTATGGCGCTAAGAAAGGTAAGTCAAGCATAGAAAATAGCTTTCTGCCTGCAGTGTAACCTCTACCAATCAATCGCAACCCATAAACAAGAAGAGTGTTGATTTCAGAGCATATATCAATTTTCTTTGATGTTGGGAAAGGAACCATAAAAGAGCAACTGTTACACTTCACTGTAAAGTTTGACAAAAGTCCATACCTTGAATCTTCAATTATTGATAGCGATTGCTGAAAACATTCAGAACAAGATAGGGCAGAAAGTAAGCATACAAGGAATTCAATCGATATTATTCTATTACCTTGATTGTTAGCATTTGAAACTCGACAGTTTGTAATTTATCTTTCAGTTTAGAGAAACTAGCAGTAGAAAGTTTCTCCTTTTCAGTGCCATCCACGTTATTTTTGTTAGGTAAATTTGAATACCTATTTCCATAGAACTTTCGCTTTTTGTTGCGATAATTTTTTCCTGCCATATCAGCTAAAAAAAATTATTATAAAATAATTCAAAATAAAGCTATTTATTCTTGTATAAATCAAATCAAAATAAGAAAACTAACTCCAAACAACAATCGAAATCACAAGAGAGCCAAATGACAACAATCTCTTGTTGCCATATTTGAAATAATAAAAACAATACAGACTATTAAAATATTTCGAATTGTTTATAATTACTTTAAAAAGTTCTTTAAAAGCAAAAAAAAATGGAAAACAATGATTTATGCACTGAATCTGTCAAAAACATGATTAGTTTCGGTTTCGAAATTTCACTTCCGGTGGATTTTCACTGAAACTAATACTTTTTCAAATGCACGTATCTCGGGTTAGAATTATCGTATCAACGAAATTTTACCGCCAATCGAAAGATAAGATTCCAAATATTTTTAAAAGTAAAAAATCTCAATTTCGAAAATTTCATCGAAATTCGACTTTTCAAGGTAGTGAGGCACCTTAAGTGAAGGCAATTTATAACTTGGTTTCAAGATACGCATTAAATCATGAAATGCACGACTTTCAACAACATTAAATGGTATTCCACATGCATAAAAGAATTTTGCCGCAGTTAGATCAATTTTCTTTTTCTCCTTTTCTGAAGTTTTTGAAACAAACTTAACTATATAGCCTATTCTAACAGTCTGGGTTTTCTATCAGTTAAGCCTGTCAGTTAATTTCGTCTTTACTCTATAAATTCCATTTTCATCTGTAAAAACGTTTAAAGTCTTTAGACTATTGATAAATTGCGGAGTAATACTTTTGCACTCTTTTTATGAGGACACTTTCAGCTTCATCTAATTCTTTTACTGATAATTCTCCCTTTCGAAAATTGGTTTTGTCTCTTGAGTTGTGAATAAATCTTAATATCCATGCCATCATGCGTATAATACTGGTCTAAAGTAAGAAATAAGATCTTCAATAATTCCTTCCTTTTGACAATTCAAAAAAACTTCGTTATATGCGTTAAACGTGTTTTCTTTTACTAAATGCTTCGTAACAGAACGGAGTCGAGATACGGTTACTTCACGATTGTTGTATAAATGTAAAATTTTATAATAATGACATGAAAGACACTAGATTTAGTTCAATTTTTTTTTAATTTTCTAAACACAAATCTTACACCATATTTTTCTTTACAAATTGATACATCTGAAAATCATTTTCATATAATTGATTTGAAATATGATACATAGAATAGCCTTGACAGCGTTTCAGTAAAAAGTAAATAGAATATTGTCCACATACATTGGATGTAGGTGATTGAAACACTTTGGAATTCCATAGTACGTCCGTGTAGGAAGTCTAAAGGCCTTGACCATGTTGCAAACGCTGTTGTTACCCCTATCTTCACAATATCTGAAAAATTACATTCAAAATGCTCCGTATTTACACCTGAATGCCATGGGGTTTACCTGACTCTTCAATTTATTTCTTCTCAAAGGTTGTAGTAAATGGATGATATATTCAGATTCAAAAAGTGTCGTAGTTGCCTTGCAAAATAAAAAACTGAATACACATTCTATTATAAATAATATTTTAAACCTATACAGCAATTTACTCAAAGAATATGCCATAATTTTATGTTGGGTGCCAAGCCATGCTGGCATTTCGGGTAATGAAGCAGCAGATAAAGTGGCTAAGTCAACAAACAATATAACAAACAACCCCCTTACCTACAGAGATATCAAAAATGCAATTGACAATGAACAGTATTTACACTGGCAAAATGATGGGAAAATGAAATAAATAATAAATTGCAAGACATTAAAAACCTTCTATTAAATCTTATAAAAGTCTAAACATTAGTCGAAAGCAGGAAGTAATATTAAATCGCTTGCGCATTGGTCACTCTAGAGTATTTTCCAATTATAAGCTGTCCAACAGCATTGTACTATTTGCCCTAGTTGATGCGAATTGTAATTTTCTGTATGTAGATGTGGGCACAAATGGCAGGGTAGCAGATAGCACCATACTTTCCAAATCAACTTTAATTAGTGCTCTTGAAAACAGGGCACTTTGTGTGCCAGGCCCTACTAGGCTAGTGAATCAATTAAATGATAGCGAATCCCCATTTGTGATGGTCGCAGATGAGGCTTTCCCACTTAAATCTTACTTGATAAAGCCTTACCCCAAGCGGAATTAAACGCGAACAAAGAGAATATTCAATTACTGTTTGAGTAGGGCTAGAAGGACTGTACTGTCGAAAATGCATTTGGCATCTTATCAGCCAGATTCAAAGTCCTTCAACGAGTCAACCCTCTCGATATTAAAAAAGTTGAGAGTATCGTGCTGGCATGCTGTGCATTGCACAATTATTTAAGAAAAACATCTTCTGTCAGCAGGTACTCTCCGCCTAACTTTTTTAATCGAGAAAACAATCAGGAAGGAGCTATTAATCAGGCTCCCTGGCCTGATCATAGCTATGCTGGAATTAGAGGTGTCGCAAGGCATCTCTTAATGCCTGAGAAGTAAGGGATGAACTTTGTTCTTACTTCAACGGTGTTGGCAAAGTGCCATGGCAAGACAGATTCATAGTTTAAAATCTTATTTATTTTTTATTCCAATTTTATGTAAATTAAATTCAGTTTAATTAATCGATTCTCTATTCATATATTTTTATTTAAATTTATTTTTAACTTAATTCTACATAAATTTCAATTATTTAAAACGTTAGGTAAATTATATCCTCTAATGCCAGCATAGCTATGTTCAAGTTTAAAAAATAAATTTTCTTTCCTTTTTTTAACAGTTAGGTATAAAGATTCTAAAAATAATTCTGAATTAATTCTTTTTTTAATTAATTTCTAGCATTATGAAATAAAAAGTAATATTCAAGCATTCTGAAAATAATTCTTAATGAAGTATGTTACATTTTTTTTAAAATTGTTAATTCTGTATGTTAAATTGTTAAGTTTTGTAACCTATCCAGCTTTAATTTTGTTCCTTGCCCCTTTTGTTCCGTTAAATTCCGCTTTCAACAGTTGAGCACACTATCATCTTTTATTTAATTGCAAATGTATCACCAGTCTCTTAAAGTGTTTATTATTAAATGCTATTCATTTATTTTTATGATTTGCTTTTATTTAAATGGTTGATATATTTATAATTTTTAGTATTGATGATCAATAAAGGCATTTGTTTGAGATTGTGCTCATGACAGATTAAATTCTGCTTTCAACAGTTGAGCACACTATCATCTTTTGTTTAATTGCAAATGTAGAACCAGTCTTTTTTAAATCTTTATATGTTTATCATTTCTTTTATCCTGATTTGCAATTATTTAAATGGTCCATGTTTTTTTTGTTGTTAATATTGGCTTTTTGTATTCATCATTAATAGAGATATTTGTTTTTAATTTGTTGTCTGCAATACATTATTTTTCTGAAAATTAATGATATCCAACAACCAGGGCAATATAAAATGTTGATATTATATGATTTCTGGTTAAAATTATGGGGGAAAAAACTGAATTTAAATAAATCATTTAATTATTTTTGAACTCCATGAGCGTATTAGAAATACGCGATTTGGCAACTGTCCGGCTCCTTGGTGACAAAGTTCTTAGCTCCGCTGCGATGTAGGAGCCGAAACAGTCCAAATCATCTTTGCTGGCAACATTGTTAATGGCTGCTGTTGCAGCAGCCATTAAATCTTCCTCCTGCGTGCACTTTCTTTTTCGTTGCAGGGTTGGCGTGGTGTTTGGCGAGTTAAGGTTATTCTCCAAATAGGGATCTTCATCCGTCGAGTCATCTTCGAACGTTCTCTCAATTTCCTTCTGTTTTTGCTGTAAGGAAATAAAGCTTCATGTGACTTTTAAAGTAACTTATCAATCTGCTTCTACGGAAATTACTAATAGTGTTTTTAGGTTTAAAGGAGCAATAATTTAACTTAAAAGTAAATTTGTTAATGATGTTGATTTCACTTAAATTTAATAACTTTTGACTTATATAGGCTTCATCAATTAAAACTGAAATGTGTTTTTTCAGATATAAGTATCTCCGAATTTCGCAATACAATGTTAGAAGGTATCACGTGGTTCCATGAAGAAAAATCCTTATAAGAGATTCCCAACAAAATTTTTGTATAATTGAAATCAGTAGGATTAATTACATTCTTACCCGAACATCATAACAAAACAACTTGCATTCCTCATGGATGACTTTACAGTGTCAATAAAAAAATCAATAGTGAGAAATTATAGGACTAATAAGGATATTTTAGTAATTTTTTTCTTTAATTTCAACAGTTATGCTGTAATTAAGTAAAAAAAATATATATATTAATTTCATAGTTTTAAACTAGAGATGTAAATCAAATATTTTATCGGGTTTCAAGCAATAGCATAATGCCAAATTTTAAAGATAAAATCTTATTTTTATACGAACCTTTAAATTATTCCTACTGTCACGAGGAACGGTACTTTGTTTTAGAAACATCAACTCTTTATAGTACACCCACTTTGGTTCAAAGACATCGTCGAGACCTGTAATAAAATATAATAATAACCTTATCTGTATTTAAAATTATATTCAGCTGAAATTAATAGTAAANGACATCGTCGAGACCTGTAATAAAATATAATAATAACCTTATCTGTATTTAAAATTATATGTGGCTTCAGAAACTCTTAGTTAATTAAGCTGTTAAAAATTGAACTTCAGCTGAAATTAATAGTAAATGGCACTAATTATTTTACTGAAATGAAGATTTGTTTACAATTATATTAATTCATAATTGTTCTAATTCCACCAACATTTCTCTAATTTTAAGTAAAAATTCAAATAAATTCTTTTCATTTTATACATTTAACACAAATTTAGTTAGAATAATAATTATTTGCTTTGTATTAACTTATGCTCTAACTTCAAACAATAGGCAAAAATAATGTCAGTAATTCAAGATTAAATTTATGAGGCTGAAATATTAAAAAATTTCACCAAGAAAACAGTTCAACAACATTTCTTTTTTAAATTAAATCTAAATTAATTATTTTAGTTTTATAAAATGAACAGAAACTGAGGCAAATATATATTGATGAAAGTATATAAATAAAAGTAATAAGTAATTGTTTTGAATTTACATATTTAGTTCAATAAAAGATGCAGAAACAGCAAATTGTACTTGGAAAAAATCATGACAAATATTTTTTAATTAGAATATTGACAATAACTTGTACCTGAAGAACAGTACAGTTTCGTATTGTCCAGGGAAATAATTCATGAAAATTTCTTTAGTTTTATCAACAAAAAAAAAATGCTTAAATTATATAGTTTTAATTGATTGGAACTTGGGCAGAAATATATTAAAAGTATTGATTATATTTCTGTTTAAAGAAAGCAAAAGAAAAGAATCGTTTGCTTTGAAATTACATATTTTGTTTACTTTATTTATAATCCTAAAACATCAAAAATAAAATATTTTAATAATACTAACTTAAAGTTAGGTAATAATGTATATTATATTAATAATATATAAAATTATTTGGTTAAGTACTGGAATTTTTTATGCAAACAGTAACTCTAAAAATAAAAATCATTTAAATCCCATGTTATTTGTATTAACAGATTGAAATAAAAAAATTGAGAAAAAGAACAACTTAACAACGTTTCTTTTAAAGTTTTATATTTAAATTGAAGTAGATTGAAATAAAACTCTTATAGTGATAAATATTTTGTTTAATTCGCTAGCTTCATGAATGTTTCATTTAAATTTTCATAAATTCTTTAAAAAAGAAAGAAAATTATATTTATTTTACCAGCTCCACTTGTCCTCGACTCAATCACTTTTTTTTGATTATCTAAAAACTGCGTCCTCAGATTGTTTATCTTCTTTTTCGCATTATCTACATCTGTACCAAAAAGCTTAGCTATATCATTCAGAGATTTCTCTCTTATGTATCGATCGGAATATGATGGGATATTACTGTCCCACAATTCCGGTCGCTCCTTGTACTCAGCAATGAGTTTGTAAATGGCGTTTTTATTCCATTCCATTCTATAAAAATAAGAAAGTACTTTCAATAATTTAATTTATAAATTAAAATATTTCCCAAAAAAAAAATAGATTTTTAAAAATTCATACTTACATGAAGGCAACAATCACAAAATTATATTCCACAGGATTAAAATTGACGAAAACGATCGGGAGAGATTAAAATATATGAAAACTGACAGAATATAGAATAACAGAACATATGAAAACTGACACGAAACAATTATATATGCCGGCTTGTTGACGTTATTAAACCTAAGACGCTGATTGGTTAAGGGAGAAAACACTTGGATGAAAAGTCGAGCATGCTCTACTATCGTCCAAGAAGTTGGTCCAAGTTCTTGGATGTTTGTTTACACGATCCAAGCTCAAAGCAAAACAAGTTTCCATCAATATCAATCAATCTCTGTCCAAGAAATTGGACCGTGTAAACAGGCCTTAATGCACACTTTATTTGGTTTATGGAAAAGATCGTATTTTCTTCCACATTGCTTATTTTTAGGGAGGAAAATTTTTTGTCCCGCCAGCATAGGAACACTTCTTAAATGGTCGTACCTCCTATTTTCTTCCAACAACATAGATTTCCGTAGTAAATGCTTAAAAAATAAAAGCCATTTTTATCATATTTTTATTTTTCAAGATTAAGAAGAAATCTTTGCTGCCAGATTGGATAGAAAATATTCCCTTTTTCAGTTTTCAACTAGAGACTCCTTGCAATCCTTCCTTTCGAACTTATTATTCTTTGTGTTCTCTTACTGAAAGAGGAAGCTACACTTCTCGATTATTGATAACATTTTTGTTTTCAGGTTTCTCTAAAAACCATTTTACTATCCTGGTTGGTTTTTATTAAGTTTTTTTTAACATCTGAAAGTGATTTTCAAAAGGAAAGCTACTAAATCGGTCCTACGGCCCGAAATTCAAAACGTCATCTGCTAAGTGAATCAGTGAATGAACGTAATAGGAAATAAAATTCTCTCCATATAACTCCTCTGATTCACTGATAAAACTTTTGAGCAGCTTTATCGTATTTGATGCAGTATTCTTTCGATACCATATAGGTTATCGCATGAAAACAACATAAAATAGTCGTATATTTCATTTGTAAGTATATCTCGTAAGAAGACAGGAGCTAGATATAAAAGAAATTGTCTAAATTCTGTAGCTTTCCAGTGGTCCAGCTCTTTTGTGGACCTTGGCCTTCTTACGAAATCTGATGGCCAAAACTTCTCTGCGTGTTTTAATCCTAAGTTAAGCTTATTTATCTGTAATAGGAATAATCTCTCCATTCTCCCTCGTTTCATTACTCCAAATGAAAAGTAATATCCTCATGACACATAAGCAAACGCGATGCATATATTCTTGAGGGAATTGATTTACCATGTCTATTTTTAAATATTCCAATGGCGACGTTCTTATATGATGTTCAACTTGCTGTTTTGCGGGAAAAGACTTGTCTGTCCTCAACGGGGAATTTTTTTTTTTTTTTGAAAAACCAATGAATTTTTTCCCGCCTTGTTGAATGCATCTATCGCACCCATAGTATCCGCAATGGCCCTTTATGCATTTAATGTAGGCCCTTGCCGGAGCATCACAAGTGAAACATCTAATTTTCAAAGCCAGTTATTTGCCCTGAAATTCTATGCCTTCTTCCAAGAAGCATACTACTTCATCTATGAATTCGGAAGGAAAAAAAATGTTAATGGGAGGTTTCGATTCCCCGTAAAACAAAGCAACAGTAAAAGGCATTTGGTTGGAATCCTCTTGAATGCAAAATGGCAATAAGATAAGGTTGGAAGACAAGGAACATAGTTTATATGAAATATAATGAAGAAGCGAAAAGATATTTTAAAAAAGTATTTAATAAAAAGTAATAAACAGCGACAAATATGTTAAAGCGAAGCGTTCTATTTACGTATCAAATCTGTTGCCACCTTTAATTATTAAAAAGTTAAACTTTTCTCCGCTGTGATAAAATTTAACTTATGCGAACCTTACACAATGGCCTCAAGCTCATGTTTCTACTTGAATGCAGAGGAATTCCATCAACATGAAAATTTGAAGACAGCTGCTTAATTTCTTTTAAATCTAACGTTTGGATACGTGATTTGTCTTTTCTAGACCGAAGTTATAAAAATTTTCCGATCCGATTTTTCTGTTAAAATATTTCCCTTGGAGTTTTTAGAAGAGTTCTCGCATTGGAAGGTAAAGAAGGATGCCAAGTACGCAACTCCTTAAACAGTTTTTTTGAAGCTTCTCGAGGAATTGATGGAGAATCGAAGTACCATTTTTTTATAACGTCTCTAATATCCGATGGAACCTCTAACGGCCTTTAATCGCAATTAATTTCGTCAATGGAAGTATCAGACATTGTCGTATTAACCGATGAATCACTGGAACTATCAGAAATCAACTTTTGTGTCACGCTTTCCTGGCGGTTAAATGGGGTTGAAGGGTCCTCAAGTGAAACTTCCGATTTTTGTTCTAATTTCTTTTGGTGAGTTTTTTCTGTTTGAAATGCTGCATTCATTTTTTCAGCTAAAGCAATTTCCTTGTCCATGTCCTCTAAAGCCTTGGCTACCTTTCGTATTTCCTTCCTTTTTTTCTGATGATGGAATGTTTTAAGAATTTCAAATACGGAAATTCAATTTCTCCATTTAAGAAACTTGCTTTAGTAGCGTTTTTAATACAGTAAGAACTCGATTATCCGAGCTAATTGAGACCGCTAGTGCCTCGGATATCGGAAATCTCGGTTAATAGAAACCATGTATAAACCTTCGAACTTCTTGCGAATTTAACTACTTTTAAAATAAAAAACAATTGAACTTTTTTTAAATGATAAAAATAAACATATAAGAACTTTTGCTTCATAGGTTAAGAGATTTAAAAGGGAAATCAACTCTAGTACTATATTTTAAAAAGTAAAATGGAATTTCTTTTAAGTATACTTATTTTTGAAAATGCGTCTTTTGATATTTAACTAACACAAATCTCAAGAAAATATTGCATTTTTAACATTAATTTGTTAAATTTACATTCTGTTAAAAAAAGTCTATTACCTTTCGTTGCAAAAGTCCAGAATTTCTATCATGGGCTGCCCTATCGCGCCAATTTTTGAACAACAGGAGATCCATCGGTGTAGCATCGTTTCTTTGCTCCAAATATTATAGGGCAGTTGTCAGTGCTTGAACACCTTCACTATGACTTATAGTCGTGGAATCTTCAAAGACCTCGTCTTCAGTTTCAACGTCATTAATATCCGATGAAGGATTAACGGCTTATATGTTTTCTTCGTCATTGAGAATTTCAAAATTTGGATGTTGATTTTCAGTGTCTAGCCACTCGCAAATCTCCACTTCCAAAACTTCTTCACATCCTTTAATTCTATTGGTGTTCTCAAGAAGTTCCCCGTCTGTCGGTGTGTTTTCCGTCTGCTGGGATTCACCCTGTCTCCTCTTTTAAACAATTATTTTGTTGAATGACTTACGAATTGTAGCCGGATTCTCTAATTGCCATGCCTGGGCAACCATGCAGATAACGTCTTTCACATTAATTTTTTCTCTGCGCCTCATTAAGATTTTCTTCGCATTCAAGAATATGTGTGATGAGTCTCTTCGTTGTTTCAATTACCCCTTGATCCATTGGTTGTATTACCGATGTCACGTTTGGGAGAATAAAAATCGCTCGTATTTCTCCTGAAAGGAGCATTTCTCTTTCCCGTTCAAGTACTTGGATGGTTGCTTAGATGATCCAAGCTCAAAGCAAAACAAGTTTCCATCAATATCAATCAATCTTCGTCCAAGAAATTGGACCGTGTAAACAGACCTTCATACGCTTGCTACCTAAAAGTCTGTTATTATCCTTCACCTTCCTGTACACTATTGGTATTTTAAACAGTATATAAGAGATTTATCATGCTAAACATTTTTATCAAGTTTTATCCGCATATAAAAATACTTGCATTTACACTGTTTTAGAATTCTCATCATTTTTACTATACTTATTGATTGTGTAATTGTACTCTATTCTACCTTTTAATATGTTTTAAAACCGTGTGTCTGGAGCAGCATGTCCTCTCTGGACCTTGAGCCATTAAAACTTACATTCAATTCAATTCAATTCACCTTCCTGTAACTCGACAACAGTCCCTCTATTTTGTTGTAACTTTAGCAATAACTTATAGCAGAAAGTTTCTTATAAAACAAGTTGTAGGTGCGGTATGGCCAAAAATGGCTTTTGCGCCAATAATACTTAATTAACTAACTAACTAACAAATTATTTTGTTATCACACTGGATGTGAGTCAATTGATAGCCGTGTTTGGCCATAGCTGAAGCTATTTCAGTCCATATAATTCTTTTTTTTTATTGAATTTGAAACGCTCCAGCTTTTCCTTGTAGATAGTGAGCAAAAGCAGGGTAGCAGAATTGCTCCATGTGAACACAGTTTTTGCTTGTAACAGTTCGCTTGACACAGTTTCTTCTTCTGATAGGTTACCAGACTGTCCACACAATGGCTCTTCAGTGTTCGCCCAAGAGTCTGTAAAAAAATTTTAAAATTAATAACAAAACTATTTAAAAGTCTCAAAGATTTTAAGACTAGACTATAATTGATATATATAGGACAAAAACGTAATTATTTGTGATTAAAAAAAAGGCTCTGTATTGTAAAACCCCTGTCCTGTAGTATAATTCCTCTCACTACGTCCCGAACGAGCACACAAAGCTTAAACAAAGGCACCCTGTCACAAAAAGGTTAATTTGATTTTCACTACCACTACATGCACTGAATTTAAGAATATATATAAATGTTTGTCAGGCATACGATGTTGTGTATTAGATACAGTAAAATAAGAAATATAATTTCGTCTCAAATTATATTTCAACTATCTTTCTATTACCCCTCAGAAAAATTATCCTGGAAAAAAAGTAACTATTAGCAAGTGCAGTGTTGCCAGATCTTAACATTAAAAAGTAGCGGATTCGAACATTTTGTAGCCCAAAAAATAAAGGAATAAATAAAAAACATATGGAACTATATATATATATATTTATAAATATTAACAAATCAAATTTAACAAAATTAATACCACAGGATAAATAAAGTGTAAAGTTTGCCCTGTTTTGAGTGTTCTAATTTATTTGGCTATATTTCTGTAAAACAGCGCCGTCTGCTATATTTTGGGTAGCATCATAGCAAGCTTGCGGAGTCTCCCGAATTCATTTGTGGTTTGTTTTGCTGAAAGTGTTAAATTGAAAGAACGCGTAATATGAAAAACACTAATATTATAATAATATTGGATAGCGCGTTTTTTCAAGCTTTTTTATGTGTAAAAATCAGTCGGGAAAAGTAACCCCACTTTCCAATCTTCTATCAAAATTAATATCCTGGTTGTGAATCAAAATATGTTTTTTTTTTGCATAAGAAATATTATTTTTTCATAATCTTTTTTTAATACGTAGAAAGCTAGGTAGTTCTGTAGAAAAAGATACTATTAATAAAAATATATTTTTAAATTTTGTAATTAATTATTTAAAATAAAATAATTTTCAGCAATATTTAATTTAGAAAAGAAGGAAAAAATTGCAGAAATTTTTGAAATATTCGTCTTAACACATTAGCTTATTCTTTTGACTAAGTTAACCCACTAAAAATGCTAAATTATTGTAGTACAAGATATTAGAATTGCATAACCGAAAATATGTGATCTACCTCTTCATTTTCCTCTGTAGATGATTCCCCATGATAAATCGATGAATTAAATTTGAGCATTTTAGCTGATGGTATAAAATCATAGCAACATATATTTCTATCTTCAAACATCATTTTAACTCGAAGAATTCATGATAAAAGTTCAAGTCCCATCCTGTTACAAAGTTTGGTTTTTGTTGATGTTACTCTTGAAAACACTCTCTCAACTGTGGCATTGCTAATCGATAAACTATACATATTTAATCCAAACTGAGACAATTCCTTAAAAGCAAGATCACCACCTGCATTTTTAATTGTTGTGACCTTGCACCAGAAATCTATCCCATTTGTAGGAATGCCATCAGGAAAAAAATTGTCCCACTTTGTTAAGAGAAAGCGCCACTGATTTTACATCTCTACAATTTGGGATTTTTGCGGTAATAATTCTATTGGCAAATCGGAAAATAGTGAACATGTATGCGATAAGCAAATGTTCAGAGAGAAGTTTTCAATTTAACTTAAAATTTCCATATTTCCTGGAATGCTATTTTTCGTGCAACTGTAAATATATGGTAATTTATAAAAGTAATGAATTCACTAAAAAGCATTTAAAAGTACGATATCTTTTGGAAACTCATTGTCATTCACTACTATTTTCATTCAGCAGGTTTAATGACTCTAGATTTAATTTTTCTGAGTTTCAAAGCGAGTTACGTGATTTATTTTTCCAGAAGATAAACGATTAATAATAGTTGGAGTTAAAGATTTTTTCCCCATCATACTCTCTGTGATTTTTCCATATATATCTTAGCGATTTCACGAGTCTACGATTTGAAACATAGATAGACTCCATCAGCAAAACAAATCAAGAATGCAAAGTTAAAGCGTTTTCAACAACAACAAAAAATGTCCTTTTTAAAAAGGGTAAAGAAACTGCAAACTTTCAGAATCATTTATAATGGGAAGAGGAAAAATTGCAAAATACATATACATTTCTGTGAGGAAAAAAAGTAGTGCATTTTAAAGATTTGTAGCGTTAGAAAAATAATAAGTAGCCCAAAAGGTAGCGGGTAGCCCAAATTCGATTTTCAGTAGCAGGGACTTCTAAAAGTAACCCAATCCGCTACTTGTAGCCCAATCTGGATACACTGGGCAAGTGTGATGTTAATAAAACATAATTTAATGACTTTTCTTTTAAAAAAAATTAAAAATTTACTCGAAAAACTTATGATTATGAAACATCGAATAAATCGTGGAAATTATTTGCTACAATTACTGATGTGCTTGTACAAAAAAAATTTTTTTTTTCAGAATAACAAAATGCTGAAAGAATTTACCTTCAAGATCTAATGTAATTGGTAAAAACAATGCCAACAGAATCGATAATATAAAATAACAATTTCAAACATTAATATACAAAACGGTTTGATGATAATATCAATGCAGTTATATCAAATCAATATGCTTAATTCATTAAATAGTGTTTTTTTTTAAAAAAGAGTTTAATATTATTGTTTGGAACAAATTTAACATTCTAAGTAATTAATTTTCCTATAAAATTTTCATAAATCATACTTATTTATATATTTATCATTAACGTAAAGAATTCACAGAAGGAAACGAGCGAATAACACGTGCCTAAAAATTTCTTATTAATAAGAATGAAAAGAAATTAACTTACTAATTTCATTTAATAATTATATATACTAAAAAATACGTAAACACTTTTCAATAGAGTATCATACGTGTAGATATATACATTAATAAACATTGGAAGTTAATATTTATTATCTATTCCATGATCTATACTTAACTTTTAGTACGTAATTTACCTTATCATTAACATATAATTCTTTTATATAACGTACCAAAAGTAAGTGAATCATTAATTGATTCACTTTTTCTAGTGCAATTCTTCACATCGCCGCTTTGAAACTAAACCGTAGTAACTCAAGAAAATCGAAAGATGAGATATTTGGGTCATTTTGTGTAAAAAAAAGTACCCTTTTAGAGAAACACGTGTTATCTTCATAGTTCCATAAAATTAATTTAGAGAGCTGATAAATCGTTATCGCATTGGCGCGATTTGCAATCTTGGTTTTAGGGAATAGTGTAGCAGTGTGCCAGTTGCAACAAAACCTTAGAGGAGATAACGTCGCTTTGAAACTAAGCCGTGGTAACTCAAAAAAGCAAGTTTTTCAGGAGAGCGATTTTTTTCCTACACTGTTGTATGTCAAAATTTGAAATGAAACATGTAATATTCGGGAGAATATTTTGAAGAACATCGTTGTATTTTGAAATAATTCTCCACTTTTAATAAAAGTTTTAGAGAAAAGTGTTGCAACTCAAAATACCTTAACTTATTTCGAAATTACCACAAAATTAGAAATGCTACAAGAATCAAGCCTGGTTCATTAAAAATTTAACGAAACAGGCTTTTTTAAATGTAAACTATTTTGCAATAGTCACCATAGCCTCGAGTCAACCTGCGGTGGAAGTTCCTGAAAAGTTAGAAATCGCTCTCCTGAGAAACTTGCTTTTTTTGAGTTACCACCTTTTTGTTTCAAAGCGACGACATGTTCTCTTATTTTCTCTTCTCGGCCGAAAAGCTTGCAATTTCCACACTGATGGTAAAAATCCATTTCTCCAATACCACTGCCGGCCATTTTTAATTTGTTATCTCAACAAGCACACCTACTTTTAAACTAGTGCACTTCGTGCGACACTAACCAATTTCAGTTCGAATAAAAAAACCATCAGTTTCGCACTGGTTCAAAACTCGTTTCATTTTGGAACGACTGGAGTGGACCTAAACTCGCAGCCTTCGAACGAGCTAGGAAGAGGAAAGTGACGTCATTTTTCTACAGTGAACGAATATCTCTAATTTCAAAATTTTAGCAGACGGATTGTATTCGATCACTAGTTTCTACGAATTCATCAGTCAAATCGCTCGTGAATCCTATTCGAAATTGAAACAATGGCGGCCCTTTTAAGTTCCCCGCAGAATTTTTTGCGATAGGGAAGATGCCTTTAGTTTCAGTGATACCCTATTTATTAGATTCTTTCGGCTAGATAAATCTACAACAATTTATGTTGTTGAAAAGATTAAACATCTCTTGCCGCAAGAAGGTCTACCACCACACCTTAAAGTAAATAAACATTATTTCTCTTGAATTATAGCTATATTTTTCTTTAAATATAATACCTGTATCACATTTAATTAATTAAATTTATTCTAAACTATCAAATTATTAATTCTAAAGCAGACTATTGTGTTATTATTCTAACGACTGTTCCATAATTATTCTTTTGCTTGTTAATTCTAAGAATTTGTATCTTGATTTATTCAATTTTCAGCAACTTTTTTTTAGTTATTACCAATAAAAGTTATAATCTTACTTTTTCATTTATCAGAACTGCATCTAAATAATGCAAATTAGTTAATTGTGTACCAAGCTACTATGTCGTCATCCATCTTTTATTTCATTTGTAATGCTTAAAAATTCATGAATTTTATTTTCTTATTTTGATTCTAACGTAGAAGAAATATTTATGATAAACTATGATTAATTTAGGACATGGAAATTCTAGAAAGATCTGTATATTTTGCTGCATTATGGTTATTTCTAAGTTGAAATATCTATCAAAAATTTTTATGTTTTGTAAAATATTTTTAAATTGGGTAAAGAAATTGGGCTTTTCTTAAACACACACAATACATAATAACACAAAGAAAACAAGAAAATAATACGGAAAACAAAACATATAAGGATAATACATTGTTTAAGAATTCCCCTGATAATATAAGTTTTAAAAATTTATATTAAATTAGTTTTTTGTTGTGTATTATGGAAAACAAAGCATATTGTTGATAGAGAAGTATTTAATGTGGCTCATGAACAAAAGGGAATAAATGTATAAATAATAATGATGAAACAATGTCATATTAATTTTATTTTGTCAGTTGTAGATAAATTTTACTTTAAAGTTCAAAGTTTATTAAATTAAACTACAAAAAAATGTGTCATTTTATTATCATCTTTAAAATATAGTGTATAGTTTGAGAAATTTAAAAATCAAAAAATATCCTAGTATTGATTTTTAGCTAAATTTAGAATACTGATTTCTTTTCGGGTATTGATTGCTCTAAGGTTTAATGCTGCTGGTGGTTACCAGCAAACAGTGACGAATGACTTTTGTTTGGCTGTCAGTCAAGTAGCTGTCAGTCGTTGCCTTGCTGCTGTGAGCCAGGCATTGTGTGAAAGTTTCTTGAAAGGGGAAGTAAGATTTTCTGTGATGGAGATAGAGCAGCACGCACTGAAAAGAAACTTCTATCCAGCATTTGGAATACCGGGTGTGATCGGTGCTCTTGATTTCACCCATGTTGCAATCAAACAACCAATAGAGGATGGCTCCAACATCAGGAGCAATAGTTATTTTGATAGAAAACAACAGTTTTCAATAAATGTTCAACTGGTTGGTGAAAATAGTATTAGTACCAATTGATATAAGATTACATGTATCGAATTTTCATTTGCAAAGATTTTTCTTTTCATCATTCAGTAAAAATTTTTAATGAAGTAACTGTGGCAGTTTAATGACTTATAACCTTTCCTTGTTTGCACAAATAATATAATAATTGAAGAATTTTATCTAACAAAAAAATAACAAATGAAAGTGATGACTTAGCTGCAACGATAATAAATTCAAACATTTTATAAATGAATTTTAATTTAATATCTTTTAATATAGAATTATATTTTATAGAGAAGTTTTTTCTTTCATTTATTGCATTTCGTAGAAGAGTTAAAAAAATAAGTTTTATTATTATTATAATATTGTATTCATCTTATTAAATAGTTACAAAATAAATCAATTTCATTTTTACTGTATTAGGTTTTTCTAGATTTGTGATGACAAGCTCCTGATTAGGTCCATTAATGCCAAATTTCCTGGGAGTGTCCATGATGCTTTCATCTGGCAGCAAACTGTAATTAGAGATTTTCTGCAGCAAAAGTTTGAGACTGGAGCAAATAGTGGTTGTCTTCTTGGTAAGTAAATTATTATAATTAATTTTGCAGAAGCAAAATAACATTTTATAACGAATTATTTTTAACAGACGGTTCGAGACAAACTAAGTTTCCCTAAGTTTAAATTCCAAATGTAGTATTCTGAGAAAATATTTCTACTTTTACAAACATCGTGTGCGCATTCTTTTAATGTTAAATCATATATATTTTTTTTTTGTCAATAAATAATTGTTCAATTTATATTTATTTATAAAATTAATTAATTGAATATTATGTAAATAAAAATTAATTTGTGGCAATTTTTTTAATTAAATTACTATAAATTTGAGAATTGTGTTTACTTAATGCGTAACACATTAAAAGTTTTACGTAACTAAATTGTGTTATTTAAAATATGTCAATTGAAATTATTAAAAAAGTGAGTGATTTTGTCTCCATTATTCGTTTGAAATGAATATTCTGTGTTGAGCAATATAGGCTAAATATCAAATATTTGTATGCTGCATCTCTAATTTAGTAGCATCAATTGTTGAGCAGAATCTTGTATCTATGTACATTTTAAAAACTTCTTGAAAAGGTTTTTAGCAATTATTGCAATAACAGGACCCTATTTGCACTTATTCACAAAAGCAGAACCCTGGTTGAAAGAATGTGACTTAGCGCTTATAAATTTATTATGAATAGTTTATTCACAAATTATAAATAGTTTTCACAATTTTACAAAAACAGGACCTTTCACAAAATGTCTGGACAGACCCCTGGTCAAGCACGCACCATGCTCATTAAAGACTAAAATAGCTATGAATCATACTCCTGACATAAATCATACTTCTAGGTAGGCAATTTTCTTGTCTAGTAACAATCTTGTGTTTGAAAAAAAAAAAAAAAAGACTATGCTGTTAACTCTATGAAGGACTATGGTTTCAATTCTAACCACATATTTTGTGGCAATAATGTAAAAAAATCATTTAAATAAATCATTCTACTGGTTCCAAACTAAAATAATTTTATTGATTCTAGTGTTTTATTTTGAAAAAAATCTTAACCTCAAAGAAAGAGATATCTTTCTATATTTAACCTCAAAGAAAGAGATATCTTTCTATATTTTGATTTCTCGTTTATTTTTTTTTTCAAGCGATAGTGGCTATCCCTTGGAGCCCTGGCTTATAACTCCTTACCATGATCCAAATCCAAATAGTCATTCAACAGCTAGAAACTGTGTTGAACGGTGCCAATGGGTTATTGAAATCACTGTTTCGATGTCTTTAAGCACAGGGTGCTACACTTTGAACCCACAACAACAAGTAAAATCATCAACGCCTGTGCCATTTTGCACAATCTATGTGTTTAGAAAAATATAGCATATGACCAAAGTTTTGATGAGGAGAGGAAAGTGAAGATGAATTTGATATTACAATGCATCCACTATTTTCCTTGGGAAATACATCTCTGCGAAATGAAGGTTTGCGTGTAAGAGAGACCATAAAAAATTCTTTAATTTAAATCCCTATTTTTACTATGATTCTTTTTTAATTATATTTGTTTACTTTTTATCATATTTGTATCTTATGTATTTTCATCATTTGTTTATTTTGTATTAATGAATTCAATAGAAAATTTTTTTCAATTTTAGTATGTCTTTTTTCTTCTATGTAATTATTCTAACATAAATGAAATTACTTTTAGCTACCTTAATTTACGATAAATTTATTAATGAACTTCTGAACAAAATCCATAATGTAAAATGTATCATCAGCATTAATAATAATAAAACTTACGAAAGGTAAACAAAAGAGTGAATATCTTATTAGGGGAGCTAGCTTCTCCTTAAATAAGCTAGCACAATGAATAATGTAAAGTCAACGAATATTAAATTTCAAAGTATTGATATAAGGAAATACAATTTTGAGTGTGTGAAACAAAATGTAGTCTTAACAGATATATCATTCAAAATTTATCAACTTAATTATTTTTTCTTATATAATTCCTTGTTCAGTGTTCATGCCTTGTGATATGATAAAGTATATAACACTTAAAAAAATTTGTTTTTTTTTATTGGGTGAAGATTTTAATTCCAATCTACAATGGAACGCGCCCAAAATTGAGCTAACAAAATGATCATTCCCATCTATATCGCTGGGCCACCGACTACTCGAAATTCCCTTTTCCTTACATAGTAAGTCAGGTAAAAGCGTAAGTATGTGACATTAACTAATTTTATTGACGCTCCTTTTTCACTGATCGCTGAAGCAGCTATTGTTGTCATAGTTACAAGAGCCAAAATCCACTTCCAGTCTTATGATGCGGATTGTGGAGTGCCAAGAAGATAAAATTTCGATTGATTGGTTTCAGGCGTATTGAAAAAGAAAAACTAATGTTTACATGGGAACTGTAATTTCCAGCATGTTCAATTTTCAACAACCTCTCCTTGAACTAGCGGCGGTTGATTTCGCTATTCAGTTTGCTGTTTTCGCTGTTTCTTCTTTTCTAAAGACTGAAAAGTTTTACGATATAACAGGTAATAAGATTACCTATACAATGTTTTTGGTGCTAATACATTTACAATTTGCAAGAGCCTTGCTAGCTGCTTTACTTGATTTGTTCCACTCTGTTAAATTGAATTATCTGATTATAAAAACTACTTTGGCTTACTTCAAAGTGATAAAAAAAAATAGTGATTGAAATTTAGATCTTTTTAAATAGTGTTAATTTGAATTGGATCAGATCTACAAAAAATTTAATATTGCCAATTTGTGAGAATAAAATTCTTTAGTACACCTAGTGTTTTCACCTAGACATTTAATTTTTTCAACAAGTTTATAATTTTAATAAGTGTTTGCAAAAGGAATTTATCATTATTTTTTTTAATTTAGTGTATAGCCGGTGGTCGAGAGTAACATGTTACATGTAGCAAGTATTTTTGTAGATTTTTTTAAAGCAAAGACTTATAACTATCATTTCATATTTTATCAGTTTCTACAAAAAAAAAAAATTTAAATCTTATATAAAGCTGTAAGAAGAAATGTTTTGGTTAATGTAGTCTGTTTGTAATAGTAAAAATGTTTAATATAAATAATAAGATTTAAATCATTTAAAAAAGCTATTGTGTTTTTTGTAGAGTACATGTATATGGCAAAATTTTAGGTATAACCATGTACTTCTAATTTTGTTTGATGGAGTATTTTGGCTTTTGTACATATTTAGCTGCTGATTATCTATTTTAAAGCTTCATACATAAAGTTCTTATCGAAAAGTTACTGAAGTGTTATTAAAAGTATGCTTCACAGTGAAAGGAATTAAATTGATTCGTACTTAAAAAGGTTATAGTGTTTATGAACTATCATGATTGTCACCATTGCTTTCGTTAAGATGGATTTATTTAACAATAACCTTTTTCTCTTAACATATTTAGATAAACTTTTTTTCAAGATTAAATTATCTCTTATAATGTGAAATAACTATCACTGTCGGTAAAGTTTTTTTAAGTTAATGTATTTTTCCACGTGTCTGCATACCCTCCAACTTATGAGGATTTTGAAAATAATTCTTTCTAGTGGTAGCGAACCANTAATTCCAATCTACAATGGAACGCGCCCAAAATTGAGCTAACAAAATGATCATTCCCATCTATATCGCTGGGCCACCGACTACTCGAAATTCCCTTTTCCTTACATAGTAAGTCAGGTAAAAGCGTAAGTATGTGACATTAACTAATTTTATTGACGCTCCTTTTTCACTGATCGCTGAAGCAGCTATTGTTGTCATAGTTACAAGAGCCAAAATCCACTTCCAGTCTTATGATGCGGATTGTGGAGTGCCAAGAAGATAAAATTTCGATTGATTGGTTTCAGGCGTATTGAAAAAGAAAAACTAATGTTTACATGGGAACTGTAATTTCCAGCATGTTCAATTTTCAACAACCTCTTCTTGAACTAGCGGCGGTTGATTTCGCTATTCAGTTTGCTGTTTTCGCTGTTTCTTCTTTTCTAAAGACTGAAAAGTTTTACGATATAACAGGTAATAAGAGTATCTATACAATGTTTTTGGTGCTAATACATTTACAATTTGCAAGAGCCTGGCAAGCTGCTTTATTTGATTTGATCCACTCTGCTAAATTGAATTATCTGATTATAAAAACTACATTGGCTTACTTCCACGTGAAAGTGATAAAAAAAAAAATAGTGATTGAAATTTGAGATCTTTTAAATATTTTTAAATAGTGTTTGAATTGGATCAGATCTACAAAAAATTTAATATTGCCAATTTGTGAGAATAAAATTCTTTAGTACACCTAGTGTTTTCACCTAGACATTTAATTTCTTCAACAAGTTTATAATTTTAATAAGTGTTTGCAAAAGGAATTTATCATTATTTTTTTAAATTTAGTGTATAGCCGGTGGTCGAGAGTAACGTGTTACATGTAGCAAGTATTGTTGTAGATTTTTTTAAAGCAAAGAATTATAACTATCATTTCATACTTTATCAGTTTCTACAAAAAAAAATTTTAATCTTATATAAAGCTGTAAGAACAAATGTTTTTGTTAATGTAGTCTGTTTGTAATAGTTAAAATGTTTAATATAAATAATAAGATTTAAATCATTTAAAAAAGCTATTGTGTTTTTTGTAGAGTACATGTATATGGCAAAATTTTATGTATAACCATGTACTTCTAATTTTGTTTGATGGAGTATTTTGGCTTTTGTACACATTTAGCTGCTGATTATCTATTTTAAAGCTTCATACATAAAGTTCTTATCGAAAAATTACTGAAGTGTTATTAAAAGTATGCTTCACAGTGAAAGGAATTAAATTGATTCATACTTAAAAAGGTTATAGTGTTTATGAACTATCATGATTGTCACCATCGCTTTCGTTAAGATGGATTTATTTAACAACAATAACCTTTTTCTCTAAACATATTTAGATAAACTTTTTTTCAAGATTAAATTATCTCTTATAATGTGAAATAACTATCACTGTCGGTAAAGTTTTTTTAAGTTAATATATTTTTCCACATGTTTGCATACCCTCCAACTTATGAGGATTNTATTTTTTGCGTCCCAATTTTTCGATTTTATTAAAATGTTTCGATATCAAAGATTAAAAAGTCGGGAAATTTATAAACTTTCTTCAAAAATTTACGCGTCTCGTGGGACGCGTAGCGATCATTTTTTTGCGTCCGATTTCAATTTTTTGTGTATTTTACGCGCTATAGCGCGTAAATGTCTTCCATGATGCTAAAATAAATTTTTTTTAAATATTAAGACATTCATTTTGCTACCGTCTGAAAAGAAGATTTCTGAAACTATGGAAATTCTGTAGCAGTTGGAGGGTATGTGTCTGTAGCACAAGGGTTACGTCGATTGGGCTTTTTTATTTGAAATGAGCAAAACTGTAGATGAGAAAATGTAACGAGAAAAAAACTCAGTTTATGAAGAAAAGAGTCTATTCCTAGCGTTTCAATTATTTATAACACTAGTGAGCTGTTATGTATGATTAAAGTGATTATGATAAAATTATTAACACAAGATAGGTTAGTAGTTATTAATTGACTTTTGGATTGATCTTAATATTTTAAACTTACTTAACTGCCATAATGTTATACTTCCCCCCTTTTTTTAAAAATTCTCATCATTAATTATTCTTTAGGAAGCGTAACGTTTGTCATATTATCTCATCTCTGCCATACATGGGTACCAGAAAGATCTTTGAGACAGATGATTCAAGCTGGAATGATTTCTACATGGGCTGTGAGGTAAAGTTATTAAATATCTCTCTAAAGAGACCATAGGAATTTATATTTTTTTCTCTTTAAATTTATTGTTTAAATGAATGAATCTATAGTTTGTGATTCTGCTAAACTCCAGAAACTGTGTCCTTAGACCCAGGGCAGTCGAATTTGCAATTCCTTATTTAAAGCACAATGTAGGGTCATTAACCTTCATTCTGCTATTCGTAACAAAGATACGTTCATTGCTTTAAGGACAAATATATATAACAAAGGATGTGGTCCATTACCCCCCCTCTTGTTGTGATCGTTGTTGCTATACACTGTATGGTGAACATGCAGCGGAAGTAACATTAGCTATTCACTGCCTTAGCTGCATCAGACAGTGTGTCCTTTCCCCTCAAAAGATAGGCAAAAAAAAAACAGTAAAGAATTAAGGCAAAGGAAGCTTTTTAGGTTATATATAGGTGAGAAGGGGGCTAGTGTGGACAATTTTTACATTTTTGGCAAAAACATATTACTAATTACTTTTTTTAAGACTTCTAGTATTTTTTTTACATTAATTTGTACTTTTGCACATATTTTAGATGATATATTAAAACATTTGGTAGTATAGTTCTTTAATAATGTATTTTTTAAAAATGGTTGTTTTTGTCCACACTAGCCCCATGTCATGGGGCTAGTGTGGACAAGCTATGGGGCTAGTGTGGACAAATTAAAATATTGATTAAGCAATGTAATTCAATTTATAATATTGAATTTAAAAACAAAGAAATCAATTTTAACCTAAACAGAACAATCCCTAATAAATATAAACCTTAATAAAGCATATTTTTATCAATGGTAAGCCTATGATTATAATTTTTAATTGAGAATTTTTTCTTGATAAAGAAAATATTTCAGAAACAAATCAACATACTGAAAAGCTATTTTTTAAATTTTATTTATTTGAAAATGATTGTAGATTTGAAATTTTTCTTCTACTTTACAATATAATTTGACAAATCAACATTAAAAGTTATTTGTGAAGCAGTTCGAAGTGTACGACCAGCTTTGTCCGGCATTGGTAGTTGGGCTACAATTTCATGTCAGGAAATTTGTGAAACTTTTTTTACAGCAGGGAAAAAGAAAGATTCACTTAGCTTAGAAGAACTCTTTTGTCCCTCTTTTTTTCTGAGGAATTGTATATCAAAATCCTCTGATCCGTATAACGCTTCAACTCTTCCAACATAGTGAAGAACATTATTTTTTTTAGGACCAACACAAAGTTATTAATGCCTATTAGATCTGTGTCTGTAATAGGTTTTAATATGGTTTCCTCAAACTCTGATGATCGATCTTGTCTTGATACAGAGCTTTCTGAATCAGAAGAGGTAGACAGATTTTTTTTTGTCATTTTGCTCTCCTTAGAGAAAAGAATTTTTCTTTTTTTTCTTTCGCCTTTTCCTTCTTTAATAAGCTTATTTTTTTCCATTTCTTCTATCCTTCTTTTCTCAGGTGTACTTGTATACACTCTTGATTTTCCTTTCCTTAGCAAGTTTTTCTTTTTCCTTGGGGCAGCTTTAGGAAGTGGTCGTACAGATTCAGGAGTAGTTGGTTGTAGTAGCACAGTTTGACCATCTTCTAATTCATTTTCTTGTAGATCTTCATTTATCACACTATGCTCTGCAGCATTTGCATTGCTTCCCGGGTTTTCACGGTCAGTAACGTAACTGCAAAAAAAATCCTCCTCTCCAAATGCCAGTCTGTTTAATGGGAAAATGCCAGATTTTTTAAATCCTGACATTATGTTAGTTGGCGTAAAGGATCTGTAATATGCTTTGGCTGCTAATGAAGGAATATTATAGATTGATACTGTTTTACCAGGATTATTCAGCAACCAGTCATTAAATGCGACTTTGCATGCCGCTTTAAACGCACCATAAACTGCAACATCTAACGGTTGTAGCCGATGAGAGCAGTGTGGCGGAAAAGAAAGCAATATGATACCATTTTCTTTTGCATATGTAATAGCTTGAATTGAAATATGGGAATTATGGTTATCAATTAATAACAGAATTGGGTTCTCAATATCAGATTTCGTGTGTTCTTTTATATGATGCAAAACAGTTGGAAATAACTCTTTTGTCATCCATCCACTTTTCGTAGCCAAACCTAGACTTCCAGTCGGAGCATCACTTAGAAAATAGTCCTTATACTTCACTCGGGGGAAAATAAAAACAGGAGGAATGGAATTGCCAGTTGCAGATACAATGCCACAAAAAGAAACTAATTCTCCACGTTCTCCAGACACAGCTTGTCCAACTTGTTTCTTTCCAGTTTGTGCAATTACTTTAGGACTTTGCAATACTGTTGTAATTCCTGTTTCATCTGTATTGAGAATACGGTCAGGTTTGAATTTATATTTCTCCATAACAGCATAAAGATTGTCAAAAAATTCATCCACATTCTTTTTATTAAATGATGTTGCTCTGGATAGACTGGTATTTTCTGGTTTACGTAAGGAAAGTCCAGGATGCCTCTTCATAAAAGCTTGCATCCAATCAATGCCAGCACATTCCTTCACATTCCAACTGCTTGGCATTGCTTTACCAAGCTTTTCAGCATATTGAAATGCCAGTGCTCTTGCCTGTAAAAATGTCAATCCATAATGGATTTTCGAAGAAGTCAAAAAATATTCACTGANTTATTACAGGATGCAACACTTTGGTTTGCAGCCATTTTGCAAAACATTCATTCATAGGACAATAATATAAATTATATATTTCTACAACTAAAATATAAGATAAGTAAACACAATATAAATTATTGGCTTTGGTTAGTATTTATAAAATTAAGAGAGTAAAAAATATGAAATATTTACTTTTGAGGTTGATCTTAAACTTTCCAGCTTCACAAGAAAAATTCAGTAGCCATATTCCTGCACTTTCTGTTCTGATTTATGCTACACTAAAGCCATCTATTGGTGAAAAAAGAAATCTGAAGAATTGTTTAATTGCTGAGTGTCCCATTCATCCCCCATCTCCCCTACATATGGGCAATTATCTGGGAAGGTGTGATTTTGCACTTCTAATTTTTCAACTTTGCACAAAGGGTGCAGTTTGGCATTTTTTAACAAGACAATATATGTATTTTTCTAAAAATACTAAAATCCATGAAACATCTTCATTTATTTTGGCATTAATGAGGTTTAAATATGTAAATTTGTCAGAAAGTGTCATTACCATCCTATGTTGAAAATGATGTAAAAATTCCATAAATACAGTTTTTGTAAATTTGTTGAAGGTTTCTAATCGGACATTAGCAATAATCAAAAGAAAAACACCAAAATAAATCATTCTAGATTCAATTTTTTTAAAATAAAATTTTAAATGGTTAGCGTATTGTAATTTTTTTGTATTATGGAGTGCTTACTGTTTATTTTTGACAAGTAAAGTTTTTCAGCCTAATTATGTTTTCAACTGAAATTACCATTAAATCTAAGTACCTTAAAAACATATATTTAAATATTNTAATTATCCACTTAATTTATTAAGAAATAATTGAAAAATTTTTTTTATGGTCATGTCACTGTTTATATGGAATTGCCCTAATGACTGTGAAATGGGAGGAAGGATGGTACATAGTATGTACCATCCTACATACTATGTATCCTACTGCATACTATGTTTAGAATATATTTTAGCAAGTATAATAGAATTAATACAGAATGCTGGTTGTGTAAATTTAATTATTTTTATTAAATACAGATTCAAAAATTCTGTCAATATGCTTCTTTTCTGAAAAAAAGAAATGTCTACGGGAATATGAGGATCTTTAATAAGGCACAAAATCTCTTCCGTGGCTATTTGGTGCTTGTCTTCTGTAGGCCAGCAAAAATGGCTTTTTGTTTTCAAACGAGACATACAGTTTATTTCCAGGACATTTTTTTTGCACCGATTCCACAACACCTGCACATTAAAGTCTTGATCACTTTTATATATAATACATAACATTTAAAAGCAAACAATTCAAAACATACTACGACATGCTTAATAAAAAATAGTTTACATACCTGGGAACCATTGATCATCAAAAATGACAGCAACCCATTGTCCTACAGGTACTTGTGATGGGAATCTCTTAGAAACTCCATCTCTTTTTATTAGTTTTTTGGAAGGGCCCGAGATATTTGAATTCCTTCTCCCCTGGAGTCTTTCAATTGACCATAAATATGGCTCAACCAAAAAATGGGAACATGGTTCACACTTGCTTTCCTCCCATACAAGTTGGTGCAATAACATTGTATTTTTTACAGCTTTTAGCCAATTAGGTACAATGCTTTCAACTCTATGAATGTTTGCTTCTTTCACTTCTATTACTGTTACTTTAACCTTTTCTTTTCGGAAAACATTTAAAAATTGTTCCGTTGTTGTGATGTCTTCTCCATGTGCAACTGCCTGGTCAGCATAGTGTTTTATGAAACCCCCAATGCCATCTGCAGGTGATTTACCGTGACCAGCTTCACTAAAATTCCATGTTGCCTTTTTAAATCCTAATGTAATAGCAAAATGAGCAAACAGAAAAAAATTTGTCTTGTTTCTGTATTGTGTAGTGGGACCATCACTTTGAAAATGAATTATATTGACATGAGGGAAAAGTTGTTTTACTTCTTTTATCATTGTACAAATATGTGTCCATTCCGCACATTCATCATGTCGTAGGGATCCACTTATTGTCGCAAAAGAATGACGTTTTTTGTCTCATTCACTACTTTTACAGTAGAGTACAGCTGTGTGAATAGTTATTTGGCTTTTGCTTGCTCCAAAATTAGCAGATTTAATTTCTGTGTGATATTTACATTCATAATTTTCAGAAAAATCAATTATTAAAATTTCATTTTCCGCAAGATTGTTTTGCAAGTTTTTCATTGCCCTAAACTGGTGGAATACATTGTAGCAGGGCTTTAGAAATTGAGGCAAATTAGTTTGCATTTCAGCAAACATCTCATTGACTTTGCAATTAATTTTATTCTTGGATGTAATTTGAACTGTAATTTCTTTACCTTCATTGTTCACTCTTTTTTCTTTATTTGTTACCCATTTGTAGTAAAAACTTTCATCCTCTATTTTTTCATCATTTACTACAATAATGGCTTTGTCTTTGCATGTTATGCAATCACGGTACATACATTCTTTTGACATTACATCACAAACAAGTGAATATAATCAATGGTGGGTGTCTTTCACCACTGGCATTGACACTAGCCATCACTGGAACGGACTCTCTTCCTGACTTTGGAGTCAATCGAGCGATAGGTTTCCCCTTCTCGCAAACAGCTTTTCCTCTTGAGGGATCCATAAACATAGCTGTTTCATCCAATTTTTAAATATGCAATGGGGAAGAGTTCAGATCCAGATCACCAAACTCCCTTTCAAGTAAGTCATAAAACTCATACATGATAAAAGGATTTGAAGTTGCTAGCACACGTGACTTTTCCAAACTTCTGGGCTTCTTGTTACTTAGATTATGTCTTACAAGAAATGCAGACAACCACTCATCCCCAGGTTTCCACTCATCCACATTGTTTTTATATTGACAATATCTTTTCAAATAATTTGATGAGTCGGACGTACCTTCTATGGGAAATGAATTCTGCAACCACCAGTTTAATTTCAGCTCTGGACAGTGGAAAACCCCATTTTACCATACATTTTAAGCAAACAGATAGTTCATTTTCTTCCTTCTCGGTGCTCAAAGGTGCTCCTACTGATTTCTTCACAACTTTATTTTTCAAATTTTGCTAGTGGGTTTGAAGAGTAGAAAATGGAATACCTTCCTTGGCTGCTGCTCTAATACTCAAATTTTCAATTTTCAAAACTGCTTCATCAAACTTGTTCTTAAACAATTTGGCATCCTTTTTCCTTTTATAGTTTCTTGGCATTATGGTATAATATTTTTAATAATATTGAATAGAAAAACTAATAACAACTATCTAATATCACATGGAATAAATCCAGTGAAAAATGAGCATGTGAGAAATTGGTCTTAACATTAATAGAACATGAGAAACAGTTAATGTAGAAATAATGGTTACAGTTAAAGTGTAATATAAAGTTACAGTTTAAGTATAATACAATATTACAGTAAAACATAACAGTTAGAGAAATTGCATATATTATCCTGACAAAAATAAATAAAAAAAAGCAACTAAAATATCACTGACCAAGAATTACCCCAGTAAACTGGGGGATAAATCAGTATACTTCTGAAATTAATCTTAAAAATGATTAAGAAAAAATATATGTAAGTATGAAAACTTAGACTATTTGCTGTTATAAAACAGCACCAACACAATTGGTCTGGCTAACACACACACTGATATGGATCCTAAAAAAAATCATTATTTTCTTAGACCATCTTTTTTAAAGATGTTTTTATAGTAGTGTGAAAAGTATTTTTTTCTCTCTAATTTGCTGCATACTTTGATTGTTTTTGAACTTGATAGAAGAAAATAGAATATATAAGGATGAGTTAACATAATTTAGTTGTTTTGTGAAAACATTTTTTAATGCTGAAAAGTCAGTGACCATTATTTACCCCAAAAAAAGAGTGACCCCGAATTCCCCAGAACGATTATCTCAAGTCCAGCAAATCTAGCAGGCATTGCCATCAAAGAACAAGCAAGATTTGTGAAACTTTCATCTATTACATATTTTTTAAAACTGGACCACCATGTAGTAGCTAGGGAGTTGTCAAAATTTGACTGGAAAAATAAATTTCAGGAAATGGGACCGATTTGTTTTGCAAAGCTATGACATAAGGTACAAAATCTGGGTTAATATTGGCGAGTAAAATTCTGACACTTTCTTCTTGAGCACATGATGATTTCAATCCCAAATACTTTGGACGCAGCATATAAGCTAGCAAATGATAATCAGTAACTGCCTGTTTAAACCTGTATGTCACTCCTTTTTTTATAAACAGCCATAAGATTACTTAACTTAATTCATTTTTCAGTTTACTTAAACAAAATGTCATTAAACAGTAACTAAAACTAATATCGAAGTTTTTTTAGTTTCTGCCAGTTTTTACCGGTTGTAACCAACCGGCCAAAAGCCAACCCTGGCTATTATGTTTGCTCTTTAGAGTATAAGGGCTTTAATTTAAGTTTTTTAAAAGTTTCACTAGCTCATTGTATATATACAATCCTCTGATTATGACAAGAGAATAGATGTTCAAACTTTGGAAGGTAATTAAGACAAATTTTCAAACAATTAAGTCACTGTTACTGGAAGAATTCTCTGAAGAAATTTCTATAAACATTTTATTCTGGTGATTTTTCATTTTTATATGAAATAATAACCTTTTATGGCAAATTAATTTTCTTAAAATTTTTTTTCATTTTGTTATTAGATGATTGATAAAATTTGATATTACCGTAACATATTAGTTATAATTTATTTAACTGTTTAAGTTGCACATCTAAAGCCACATTAAAAGATTTAAAAAAATTTCCCATGTCTTGCTTTAGATTTGTTTTAAAAGAAATAAAATTTATTTGACCAATTTCCATTATTTCCTAAATTTTTAAAGTTAATAACCACTTGAATATATTCTTTTTTATGTTATTGCAGGTTGGGTACTTTTCTTTTTATTAGAGTACTGAAGAGTGGGAAAGATCGTCGATTTGATAAAGTGAGAGAAAATCCACTTCGATTTTTCGTTCTTTGGACAATGCAAGGTGATATGTCAATTATATTTTAGTTCTTCTACTTGTTTAAAATGGGTTTTGTTGCTCTCAAAAAATATTTTCAGCTTCATAATTTATTGAAAAAAGGATATGCATAAATTAAAAAATGTTAATAAATTTTTACTCATTTTCATTGTTTTTTTTTCAAACTAAGTTTTATGCAGAAATTACTAAAAAAATCTGTTCATTGTATAATTGCTTGTTTTAACTCCTTATATTTGTTTATTGCCTTAATTTATAGTACATCATATTGTAACCAACTTATTAATTATGCAAAGTAAACATCTTAAAATTCTTAATTGAATATTCAACAGAAAAAACATTTTCATGTTATTTCTATTTTGTACATTTTACGTTAATTAGATTGGTTGAATTTTTTATGCTTTTATTCATGTCATAGTTGACGTCTTCTTTGGTCACATGCAAAAGGTGTCCTATGCAAGATAATCTGTAATGGTCATCCAAAGCAGAACTCACTTTAATTCTATTTTTAGTTACAATATGTCTTAATTACCAGCATCTATTTCCCTCCTCCCTCTCCTCCTTATAACCAGTGTTGAACAGCTGACCCAATTCTGAGTATACTGCTATCGATGTAGTTTAACTCTGTAGCTTTGTATTCTTGAACCCCTCTCAAAAGACGAGAGAACTCCTAGATAAAGCATTGGGACAGACTAGCCTTTGTGGAGGTCATTTTGATGGAACTAACCTGCATTTGCATTACATGTTAGGAAAACTAACACGGTTTGAATGACGGCAAAAGGATTCTAATCCATGATCCGTCTGCCACTAAAGATATTTTAATTCAGTATCAACCAACCTCCGCTGTGATTCGAACCTTGGTTACTTTATTGGTAGGAGACTGCTCTATCCTCTGAGGCACCAGCTTCTTAAGTTATTGGTAATATTAAAACAATTGTTATAAATGTCTTTAATTCAGGATGTATAAGAGGAAGATTATTGTCATTCTATCTACAAATATATTTATGAAAGCATGTCATCTCAATTCTAACGCCTGTACAAAAAAAGGAACACAATATTCAGAAAAAATTACATAACCGATTTTGAAAAAAAAAAATTATTTTTGAGTAATGTTTTCATTTTTGTTAAAATTTTAAAGGGCTAAAACCAAAATTTAATGTGGGTTTTTTTATCATCAGTATATACGAGAAAGTCAAGCGTTTCCACAATTTTCCCATCCAATCATCAAGATTTCTTTCATGTGCTATGATTGTTTCAGAAAATATCTCTAATGATTTAGTGCTAGCAGAAATCTGCAATTCCAACCCCATTGTTACAGATCTCAAGAAATATCATCCGAAATCAGTATTTAAAGAAGTTTTAAAACCCCTTCTTTGTTAAATTAAGCTATTGTTATTGTCAGATTCCCCCCCCCCCTGAATGCTGGCCATGCACTCCAGCTGTTTATGGACAGCTGTGTAACTTGTATATGCACCATTTTTTGTTTTCTTGAATGATTTTTAAATAAGCATTATAGCAAGGTCTGTGTGTGTCAATTTTTTTAAATTAAAAAATTAAGGCACATCATCACTGCAGGGGTGAAAGTTTCAAAAATTGTCAAGACTGAAAATTTCAAAATCAGAAGTGGGCGTGTCCCGCCCAATATTTTTTAAGAAAACAAAAAATTATATATGAATTCTTTTCATAAAAATTGTGAACAAACTTTTTAATAAAAATTAAAATACACAAAATGCAAATAAGGCTTATAAAAATTCCATATTTATTTTAGCAAACCTACAGTTCAGGGGTATAAACAAAAAATGCAAAGTAATTGGTTATTGCAAGCAAAAATTACCCCAGCTTTTAATTTTTTTCAAACATTTAATTTTCTAAGAAAATAAAGTGGAAAGAAGGAAAAAATAATTTCGGAATAATTTCATTTTAAGGAAAAGAATAATACTTAGCTAAGTTAATACTTTGTTAATAAATAACAAAATGTTAATACAGTAGACGGCGCTTAATGTGATCACATCGGGACGAACATGATTTGATAACAATAACCGATTGGTTACAATACAGTAAACGTAAAAAAATTTAAACTAAAAAATTATTTTTTTACATATGTATTAAAATAAAAAAATTTTTAAATTAGGAGTTGTTGCTGTAAAACTCTACAGTATTTAATAGAAATTAATGTACACTAAAGAAAAAGAATTAGTTAGTATACTTACATATTTAATGATGAACTGCAGAAAACAATACAAAAGGCTAATTATTAACTGAAAAAGAAATCATCAATTGTCGATTGTTTAGCATTCTTTCAAAGCAAGTCATTTACGAATCGCTCATAATCATAATGTTTATGAACGTGTTCCGCTTCGGCTTTGTTTTGCACACCTAGCCGTAAGATTCGAAGTGCCTCTTTCATCTGAGCAGGCGTCAGAATTTTGTCCTCGATAGCAATAAAAACATATATTTGCAATAAAAACATATATTTTGCACTATTATTGAACAACACATTGACAATTCTATTTTTCCTTTCTTTATTCACTGTTGATAATTTTTGGAGGCTTAAAATTTTTTGAATACTAAAAATCTCTTTTATTTCATCAACAGAAAGATTGAGACGTGAAAAAATTTCTTTCAAGGCTTCAACATTTTTTTCCTTATCACTTAAAAAACTAAAATAAAAAACTTTCAAAGCATCAGTAAGTTTATACAGTCGTTCACAAACATAAAAAATTTGTATAAATCTATTATCAATGGGCTTTATAATCTGAAGACCATTTTGATATTTCAATAGATCTTGAATTTCAGAAAATAAACTTTTATCTTTAGGGGAATCTTGTATATCATAATGTATATCACTTGCTACTCCTTCCAAATAATTTTCAAAATGAGAAAAAAGCTTTTTAGCTACATTATTTATAATATGCACAGTGTCACCATGAATGTCCAATAAATTTGGATTAGCAGCTCTAATTAAAGTTTCAACACCAGCTTTACAGCCACATATTGTATTACAGTTGTCTAACAGCACAATGACAACTTGATTTATCTGTAGCCCATTATCTAATAAAAGTTTACTTACCTTGCTGAATATGTTCTTTGATGTGCTTAAATTTTCTTTACCAGTTTTTGCTCCTCATCATAAAATCGAACAAATACATTGATTACTTTATCCATAGCATTGCTAGTTCCTTCATCAACGTTTAAAGAAAATAATTTTCCTTTCAAGTTATCAACAAGTTCCTCTCTTAAACATTTAGCTGTACCGTGAGTTGTAACGTACGTAGCATGAGTATGCGAAAACTTGAAAGGGCACTTTTATCTGTAGCCAAAAATTTTGCCAAATTTACAATATCTGGAGCAATAGAGAAAGGAAGCATTTTCTCACATAGAAATGCAGTGACAACAGCTTTCTGGTCTGCAACAGGATCCAATATTAAAGGTTTAGCTAATACTGACTCAACAGCTAGCAAAGTATGAACATATTTTTGAGCCCGTACCAATTTCTGATGCTCAATATCTTTAAAATGATGAAAAAGAACTTTCTTTCCGTTGTTGGTCTAATTAATTTTTTTATTGCATAGAGAACAAAAGCAATAACCTGGCTGTTCAATTTTTTTACACCAATTTATTTTATTATTTTGCGCATCACTCTCTTCTAACCACGCAAATCTCCACTTTTTATTCCTACATCGTTAACTTTTAAAGCATCATTGTCATCCATAAATTCCATTACAGCATTTAATAACTCACACTGTAACTAGTAGACACATGAGATAGAAAAATAATCCCACAAAGTTTGCAAGTCGCCATTTCACTTTACTTCTCTTCTAACCAATACCAATTTTTTTTCCTAAAAAAATTAAAATAAAAATGGAAATTTATTCGCGCAAGCATAGAACTTACTGATCGACCTTAAACAAGAAGGTGAAGTCACATGTTGCAGTGACGTTTTAACCTACACACCTTCGCGCATTAGAGAAAACCGGTTCTCTCCTCTGACGTTAACCTACATACGAAACCGGGGGAAAGAAAGAAAGAATGAATCGGTCGTTTGGGACTTTTCCCACTGAATCCGTCAAAAGACGGAAATTAGTCAAAATACGGAAAACTTTTATCACTGTGTGCACAACCTTAAAAGTTTTTGATTTTTCACTCTTTGCTGAATCATTTAAATTAATACAATTGGCATCTGTTTCAGTTGCTATTGCTTCTAGAATGAGCTAATGACTTTTTATGCCCTCTTAGTATTTCGAAATGGATGCTTATGCATCTTCTTTCCACCCATGAAAAACCAGTTTTTATTGTATTTCATGCATAGTTAGCACTATAAAATTTCTCTGCCATTTGTTCTGCTATGCATCAGCTATTTAAATTTTTGTAACCAAATATGGTTACATTTTTTATGATGTGTTTGTTGTCTCAAAGTGGGGTTTCACATCATTTTTTTGTTGTTGCAATCTATTGAAGAAATGCTACATCTAGCATTGCATTTGCTTTGTTAAGTGTACTGCATAAATCTAATAAAATTAATACAGTTCATTAAAAACTTCCACACTTGTATAACGTAATTTGCAAAGCAAAAGTTCAAATAATTATGTTAAATTTAAATTATATTATATTTTTGAAATTGGTTTTAATGCAATATAACAAAATAAGAGGGGGGAAAATCTCCATAGTTAACAGTTATGCATAATCCTCTTAACTCCAAATGGAATGCATCGTCAATCAAAACTTTAATCGCTCTCTGACATAAACAAACTAACAGGCAAAAACTAAAATTTTAAAAACTACATCCTTTGAGTGAATTAAAAATAGAAGACTGGTTTCTTTTCTTATTTGTTCCAAATATTCATATCTGAAAGAGGAAGGCAAGGGACCTAGGGTGAGCATGGATTTGTTCTGCAACTGGTCGAAAGTCTCCCCCTCCCCCCATTTGTATTGTCCATTCTTTTGAGCAAATCTGGACTTAAATTTAGTAGGCCAAATATTAAAAAATCAATAACATTGCTGCATTTTTCAGTGAAAAACAGTTGTTTGTTTATGGATAATAGTATGATCTATCACCAACTCAAACTCATTTAAAATCCCACATAGTTTAAATCAGCCAATGGGGTTTTTCACAATTGCCACCCAAACTACCGAAACAAAGTTAGTCACATCTTGTTGACATTTTTTAATCTCATTTTATTTATTCATGATCATTTTTGCTAATATTTAGAAATTTCTTTTTCAGGTGTTTGGGTTTTTATTACTCTTTTACCTTCAATTTTGCTTTTAAGTCGGCCAGATTTTGTACCATTATCACATAGAGATTACTTTGGATTTGCATTATGGATGCTTGGATTTGGGATAGAAGTCACTGCAGACTTTCAGAAATCAGTATTTTGCAATATACCAGAAAATAAAGTATGTTCTTTAAAACATTTTACATAAAATAATTCTAATTATTTGAAAAAAAAGTTTTTGTATATTAAATAGAAAGAACTAAGTAGAAAGGAACTAAAGTTTCAATTTTTCAATAACAATTTGTACAATACTTATATATGTGTTGCGAATTTCTAAAGAAAAATCAGCCTAATTTTTTTTTTTCATTTGAAGAGGTAAGAAAATATCAAATTAAGAGATGGGATAACTTGTGCCAAAATGTGAAGTTATGCAAAATTCTAAATGAAGTGATCTTACATTATTTTAGAAAATTTGAAACTGATTTTTTTCCCCAATTTTGTCACCATTTTTTGTAAATGTTTTTCATGGCCAACCTTTTTTGATGCAATTTTATTAGCACTTTTTATATCACATACCAAAAAAGGAATATTTCAATCTTATTAAGTTAAAAGTTTACTTGTATTACAGCCATTTTTTTTAACAATCTCGAGTATACATTTCTAAATAAAAATATGACTGATCTATATCAAATCTAATACCCCAGGCAACAGTTTTGTTACGGTTCTCTATGAAAATAGCCTAACATCTTGTACATGAGCATTTAAACTTTTCTCTGACAAAAATATAAAAAGCTTAACTACATCTCTCCAATACCCATTGAACCCAGAAACTATTACAGTAACATTTATACATCATTCCGGTATTAATTTCAATTATAAGTTTCCAGATTCTCAGGGTTGGATCACTTGGAATGGTATTAACCTATTAAAGCCAGTCTGTCTGAAGTGTCTCAACTGGTTAAGACCACCTAAAAGTGCCGGTTTTCTGCCCAAATTAACTTTTTCTCGCACTTCAACAAATCATTGTACTAAATAATTTTTTTTTTCCCCGATTTTGTCCACACATTCGATATTCATTAACAAATCTTTGTTTTATCAAGACTTATTATTACTGAGGAATTTTGCCATGCCATTTTTAATTTTTCAATGTATGCCTTTGAAATTGAGATTTGCTATGATTTCTCAATATTTGCTGAAGGCTTTACAGCATCTTCTGTCAAACCTAGCAAGAGTTTTTAGTTGTGAATGTTGGCAAAATTCTTCACTGATTAAAATAAACGATTTAAAAAAAGTGCCTTCTAGCAAAAAATTTCTTTAACAGATTATTATCACTTCTTTATTTTGTTATATGTACTGGTTATGAAACACAGAATTTTAAATTTTTTTTTTTCAGGGGAAGTTTATAAACACTGGACTTTGGTCTATTTCTCGACATCCTAATTATCTAGGAGAAATCTTACTTTGGTTTGGACTCTACTTTTCGGCCAGTACTACTTTCAGAGGAAAGGAAATGTTATGTGTTCTTTGCCCTATATTTGATATGGTTCTCATTACTCGAATCAGTGGTATACCTTTGTTAGAAAAATATGGCATGCAGAAATGGGGTAAAGATCCTGCTTATGTTGAATATGTTAAAAATACTGCTCTAATCATTCCACTGTTGTGGTGAAGCTTCTTGATTAAAAGAATACAGAAAGTTTTAAATGTTGTATAAAATTAAAGATTATTTTGTTCTGAAATATAAATCTGTTTCAGATAATGCAATAGAAAATTTTTTGCATATTTGGAGTTGCAGAAAATTGTTTTTTGTTTTGTACATAGTTGCCAACTTTTCTATTTCATACTGTTGTTATAATCATGTTAATCAACGTTAGTATTGGAAAATTATGACTCATTGGGAGTTGAAGGGGAAGAGATTGTTTTGTACACATTTGACATTTCTTCTATTTCGGTCATATAAAATTTATCTAAATATTAGCAAGATTTATGCAGTAATATTTATTTCTTGATTTAATAAATTCAATTTGCAATTATTTTAACTACCACAGCATGTATTCAAACCTATGCATAAAGTCATTTAATCTAAAATGTTTTAAAATTCTAGGTAGAATTAAAAAAAAAAACTAGTTACTTTACTAAGACTACGTATTTTACAAAAGTGTTACTGGAAAGCAAAGCAAGTTGGCAACTATGTTTATCAAACAGTTGTCTTTTCCATTTGATTTTTATTATTTTGTATTATTATTAAGGGCATACTGTGAAACATTGATAAGCCATAATTGCTAAGAATGACATACGACGAGTAAATGTCTTTCAAATATTAAAAGGAGTGTGTAAAATATCATATTGCTACCTGAATCAGATATCAATAACTCCTTTGAATTTTAGTCATCTTCCTTCTTTTTTTTTGTTTTCCTTTTTTTTCTTCCTAATTAGTTCGCATCATGCAGAATAGCCATCAATGGTGTTTATGCCAATAACTTTAAACTAAGTAGTTTTTTTTTTTCCACAGCTATTTTGTAATAACATTAAATCTTATGAAGTGTCTACATTTGTCTTTTCTTAGTATAACTGCTACAGAATTTTCTATATAGAAAATAAACTAGGTCAATATTTATACCTTTGATTTTTGGAAAGATCTTTTATTTTCAAATTTTTAAAAAGTGTTCCTTTAATACTTTTTCAATGCTAAATTAAATGTACAGTCAAACCTCGTTAATTCGACACTCTCGGGACCTCTGAAAAGTGAAGGGAGTGACGAATGAACCGGAGTTGCATTGTTTTTCAAAAAATTGAGAAAATATCCATCAATTAACAATTATTACATGCAGTAGCGAAATTTCAATTTTTTAAAATAAAAAAAAAAGGTTAAAGAATTTGCATTAAGACAATTCAATTAAAACATAGCATGAGTAGAAAAACAAACAGTATGGCTTGTCTTAAGTATGTAAATACTTACTTTTATTTATTTAGGAATGAAAAAACCATCAATACGGATTTGTTTGGTATGGGGATTACTTAACATAATTCTTTTTTTGAGTTTGTACACAGAGTTCAAATCTTCCTCCGTGACAGATATTGAAGAAAAATATTTTCTTAGAACTTTAATGCACTGCAGAGCTTAATTTTTGGAAGATTTCCGAGGCGGTTAGTTCTGGAGATGTCACGAGATTTTGGTCAATTCCAAGGTATGTTTCTTCATCTATCACATCTTTGTTGCGTTCTTTAAGTTGCCTGAGCAATTCAGATAAAGGGACTTCATCATCATTAATATCTTCTGACGAGCTTGGACTTTCAACAAATCCAGCATGCCTTAAGCAGTTTTTGATGATTTTATCGGTCACATCAGCCCAACTCCTGTGGATGTAATTTATGCCATCTAAGAGATTTAGTTTCCATTCTCTGCCTTCATCAATGGCTTTAATCCAGTCTCTTACAAGATGTTTCCGATAGTGTCTCTTGAAGCTGGAAAGAAATGATTCCTTGATCAAGGGGCTGTAAAACTGAAGTGGCATTGGGCGGCATGTAAACTAACTCCACTGATTAAAGGTTTCTTACCTCAGTATGCGCTGTGCAATTGTCCACAACAAACGCCACTTTACGACTTGTTGCATGGAATTTCTTCTCAAACTCTTTCAGAGTTTTTTCCCAAACATTGGAGGTCATCCAAGATTTTGAGTTTGCTTCCAATGACACACTCAAAGACTTCACATTTTTGAAGCACCTTGGTTTTGGACTTTTGCCTATGACCAGAGGCTTAAGTTTCTCGGAACCATCCGTGTTTGCTCCTAACAGAACGGTAACTCATTGTTTGATTTTCTTCCCATCTGAGCAGTCCTCTGATTGAAAAGTCAAAGTCTTGTCAGGCACAAGTCGAAAAAAGAGACCTGTCTCATCAAGGTTGAATACATCACAAGGGTTATAACGCTGGAGAACATCTTTTAAGAGTCCATTTTTCCATTCTTCAACTGGACGCATATCAACGGCCTCTGCTTCTCCACACATCTTTTTGAGGGAAAGTCCATGTCTCTCTTTTTGAACCTTTCAAACCAGCCGTTGCTCGCCGAGAACTCCGAGACACCCAGTTCGTTTTCAAATTGCAAAGCTTTGTCTTACAAGATAAGTCCTAAAATTGGAATGTTTTGGGCTTGGGCCATTCTAAGCCATTTAACAAGGGCATTTTCAACGTCTTCGAAGGTCTAAACACGCATTCTCTTCTTGCCATCCTGAACAGGCAAAGAACTTTCAATTTTATCCTTTAAGGACCAAATGGCAATGAACGTTGTGTGGGGGACTCCTTTCCGTTTCGCAAAAGCAGCCTTAGACATTTCAGATTGCTCAAATTCTCTTATCATTTGGAGCTTTTCATCCAATGACCAAGATTTTTATCCAAGTTTACTCGCCATGGCACTGAACTAGAGACTCGAGACACCACCGCACCCCTACGCTGTACTAAGTTTTGCAGGAGACTGAAAAAGCGATTCCAAGGTGCTCATTTTCTGCCACCTCTTCCCGTCCCCACCATTACCCCCTCGTAAGGCCAGAGATAAGGAGCATTATTGCAACTCTTTCTGCAAGAGGTGGTAGAAGGAGGGGTGAGATGACAAAAGGACAGGGGAAAAACGCTTCCAGTGTCCGAATTCCAAGAACCAGTTGCCTAGTGCGAATGGCAAAATTAGCCAAGTGGAAATTTCCGCAAAAGTTGACTGGAGAAAAGCAATTTCCCACATTCTTTAAAGTGTAATTTTATCCGGAGTTCATAATTTCCCCATGACGTAGTAAACGGAGTTTGTTAACACTGAATATAATGCAAATCTATCGGGACTTGAAAAAAAACGCCGAAATAACCGGAGTGACGAATTAAGCAAGTGTCAAATTATCAAGGTCTGACTGTAATTGAATTTGTGGCAAACCTGAAGTATAACTTATTTGTGCAAGTTGAAATTTTTAACTTTAATATTTGCTCTTTTAAGGAGCCTGATAAGGGAATGTGTTTTATTAGGTCTAACTATGAATAAATGTTATATATTGAGTTTTGCTGTTATTTTGAAGTTCATATCCTAGAGAAATTTAAAGGGAAAAAAAATTACCTCTAGAAAAAATAGAACCCATTTAATTTTTTTGAAAAATGTGGTTTTGCTGTTTAAACAATTTTTAGACTGATCAGAAATAAATTATGGTTTTTCATTGTTCACAACAATAAGCCCTTCAAACAATTCAATTATTATTAAATTTTTTTTTGTGATATACTTTTTTTTTGTATTATGCAAGGTAGTATTTTTTTTGTTGCTATTTTTGAATATGTTTAAAGATTGTCAGATGATCTAAGGAATAAATTTGAAGAAGTTGTAACCCTTAAAAGAGACCAGAAAATATGACATTTGATTAATCAGAAGATGGAGCTAAAATTATTTCATCATTAGCTGTGAGCTTTTTATGTTGTAACTTGTATTGTAGAAATATTCAAACTGATCTCAATAATGAATCGTATAGATTTTCGAGAATCTACATCAAAAAAGTTGACGAATTTGATGTTTGTGACATATCAAACTTTTACAATATTATCTTTAGCGATGTGTTCTGCTCTATGATTCTTATTGTTGCTTGTTTCTATTGTATTGTAACCTTATTTCTTTTTCCCAAATTATTTATTTCATCAATATTTAATAATTATACTCTATTGAGTAATTATTCTATGTTGAAATTATAAGATAAATGTAGCTTAAATGTTACTTTAGAAAGAAATAACTAAAGATAACCACTATTTATATCAATGAAATATGTTTTTTCCCTATACCTGAGAAAAGTTTAGTGATAAAAAAATTTTGACATCCTAGTACAAGCTTGGTGAAAATATTACTAGCTTGATGAAAATATTGCTCATCGTAAAATACTTGTCTTGAAGAGTAAAAATAGAACAAAAGTGGATATAGTTCTTCTCGAGGAGTTGATGAAAGAGGAGCTGCATAAGTGATTTCATGAAATGTCTTGTTTTGACAAAAGTCTAAAATTGGCAGGGGCCCAGGTGTGTTGAGAGTGTAAGTTAGAGGTTTTTCGGGATTCTCCCGTTGCCTGAGTCGCAGAACAATTCTTAATTGCACAGCTGATATTTTGCTTTATTTCACTACAGGCAATAGAATATGGGTAGGGTGGCTAAAACAATGACTATCCTGCCTTAATTAGCAGTCAAATATTCATTGTTAGAAATATTGCACTGGCAATAGAGCCGATTGGAGTATCCCAAAATTTGGATTGTGCCTGAGAGTTAACAAGGTAGGCAGCCTTGTTATGAATCCTAATGGTTGCATCAATATTACTTACTAGAGAACTGGTATCGAAATAAATCTCAAAGAATGCTTTGCTGTTGAAGCCTCAGCTACAATCTCCACTATCAGACTGTAAGCTATCAATGCAATTATCAAGCCAATCATTTGGATTAAGGTGTGGATGAACTCGAGGGTGTATGCCTTAAGAACTGCTGGGATATTATCAGATTTCAGTCATTTGTACCAATTGAGAATTAATAAATTAGAGGCAGTCTGGGAAGAAATGAGAATATGAGTCCATAATTAACATCATAGGCTTGTATGGGAAGCACATATGCGCCCTTAGGCCACAGAGGTGATTTTCGCTGGACACTCATATGTCCATAGCAGTAAAGGATTAAAAAAAACTGTTTAAATTAAATAATAATTTGATTATTCATTTACTATAAAATTTCAATATCTTTTGTCCTTAGTATAACTGAAAGTTTAGTTTTGTAAAAAGATTAATGTTCTTTTAGTCGGCTACAGAAAGTAATCGAAGGAACTTTTATCTGTCTGTCTTAAATATAATAACATTAAACCTGTATGTAATCCACAATCTTTTTAATGAAGAAATTTAAAGGAATTGGATTTTAAATAAGTAGACCTACAGTTTCTGTGTTGTTTATGAATGTGCATATTTTTAGTTAATTCTATTTAAATATTTGTTTTATATTTGAATCATGAGTTTAATGATGTTTAATTTTCAAGTAATGTGAAATTAGCTTTTATTTTGCAGAGTTTATTCTAATTTTTTCTCTAAATTTTAAAATACATTATTGTGTATGTGAGTTAGTTTTCTTTGAGTACAATTGTGTATATTATTAAATACAAGTATATATCTAGTCAGATACACATGCAAGAAGTAATGTATGTACGTTAATTTGTTTGAAGGATTTTTTGCAGAAGTTAATTTTTGAGTTATAAGTGATGACAATGATTAATAAAATAAATTTTGTATAATAGAATGGAAATTAAATGTAATTTTTGTTACTTTTCATAAATAGACTTAGATTTATCTGTCTTTTATTTCTGCATCTTTATGTGTGTTTTTAATTTCTCAATTCATTTTCAAGCATGTATGGAAGATTTTATAAATTTATTTATGAGTACCTGTGGGTAAAAGCCAAATTAAGAGTCCTAATAAAATTGATATTTTAAAGTTTTCTCTTTGTTTTCCTTCTCAAGTTTTTTTTTTTAATTTCATTGACAATAATTAAATTAAGAATAAATATGTAGTATGTACTGAATCATTTAATTTGTTTTAAAACTACTGCTTGGTTCAGCATATCATTTTTTAGATCCTATGTCATTGATTCCCTCCTTCAATTCACTAAAACAATTTTTTCCTCAGGGGGTTTGCCATCTTTAGGTAAACACGGGTCTCACGAACCCGAGGTGCCCCAGTGATCTTCTTTTTGCATCAAACATAAAGTTTATAATAACCTTTGAGTAGCATACATCTTTTTCTTGTTTTTTTTTTCTAGCATTACCAAAATGATGAAAGTTGTTTTCTCAACACAAGACTTATTCAATTCTGATGTGCTAAATATTTTTTTCCATGGCAAAATTTTCAATTTTAATAATTACCTTGCAATAAAAAGAAAACATACAATGAACAATACTTGGCAGATAGTATCGCCAAACGATAAATTTCTTGATCTTTAAATTAAAAAGGCTGTTTCTTTAAAATGCTTGCGTAATAAATTTTTATGTTTTCAATAATAACTTATCAATACTAGAGTGCCTTCAGTGAACAGGAGTGGGGTGAATCGAGGTCAAAAGCAAAACTGCGCAAGCGCATAATAGGATCGGGTTACCAGAAAATAGGTATTAAATCATGGGCTTCCATGTTTGGCAGTGTAGTTCTCGAATTAGTTTGTTTGTTAGGGAATGGGATGGAAAATGTTTTTTTCTTTTCCTAATAGATCATTTCATTAAAACAACGTAATATCTTTACAGTTTTTAACTGGCAATTGATTGACTTTTAAAAAATTGCTTAAAAAATTGTTTTCTACGTTGAAATTAATATTTCAACAAAATTCTATCCTGAAATATTAATATCATAAATTTATAATTTTATTTTTCAGTAATTAAACAAAAAAAAAAATAATTTTTTTGAGAAATATATTTAAAGCTTGTTTTTTACTTAAAAATACAATATATTCATATAAATGAATAAATAGACATAGAATTATTGTTTTAGTATAAATTAATTTATTTTGTTGTGCATGGGCAAGTAGTTTAAAATTTTAATATTAAGAGAGTATGTAATTTAACAAATAATTATTTCTTTTCTCGAGGAGAACATAAATTGCCCTCATTTATAACAGTGAATTTTAAGTATATGATATTAAGAATGTTCATTCTATTTTGAATTGTCAAAGATACATTTTGAAAAAGGATTTTAAACATTATATGGATATTTACTATTGTAAAAATTTAAATTCATACCATACTTTTTTTGAAAATGAAACAAAAATCTATAAAAATTAAATAATTATTTATTTTTAATTGAAAATTACAAAACTTTAATTTTATGTACACAATATTTGTCAAGACTGTTAGTTAATAATATTTTTACAAGCACATATGTATATAAAATTTAAAACAATTCATAAAAATGCTTTATATCTGCAACAACAAAATTTAAAGTTTGTTAATTGTTTTAATGATAGATAATAGGAAAAAATAAGTTAAAGAAATCTCATTCTTAGGATGTATACATTTATTCTTTTGTTTGGAATAAAATAATAAAACGGAAATAAAGAAAACAAATTTCCCAATCATGAATTGATATCACTTGAAAATTAAAATTTTATTGTGATGATAATATATGTAGCAGTCTCTCGGAAACCTGCACAGCTCAGGACAAAAGACAATGAGCAAATTTATTCAAATCCATTGCGATAATTTTCTATTTTTAACATAATAGAACTATAGTACTAAATATTCAATACATTAATAAATTTGTTTCTTTCTGTCAGAGCATTTAAGTAATGAATGTAAAAGAATAAGAACAGTTGCTAATGTTTAAATACACAAAACTAGGTTTAAAGAATTTTTTTAAAAATTCAAAAATTATTTTTTTTAACATGAATATTTTTTACAACTTAAACCAAAAGTTTAGCTTTAAGCAAAGCAGTTTTAAGAGTATGTTATGTATCAGGGAGTTAATTGCATATATGCGTGAACCCACTGGAAACAGGTAGCTTAATTAAAGTCAGACATATTTGCATTAAAAAACCATTGCATTAAATTTTTTTTATCCTAGATACTATGTAGCCAGCAATGTTGTAGAGGCAACACTAAGAATGGTTTTGGCTCCCTTGTTCCAATCTTTTGGAAGAATTATTTTATTTGGGGACTTTGATTTGTTTTGGAATATTTCTATAATTCCAGGCAAAAATTCTCCTTCATCAATATCATAGCTACCCCCACATTTTTTAAAAAACTTTGCATTGCAACACAAATTAATTTTAAATGGTTTCTAAATTGTAATGCTGTTGGAATTACTTGTTTAGATCTGATTAAACTAAAAAAAAATTTCATCATAATCTTGACTAAATCTGGATGTTAATATGAATTTAAACTTTTTCTCACCAAGTAAAAAACTTTGTAGTTGCAGCATAGATGTAGTGGTGATAATGATGCCTGTTTGAATAGGTTTCCACATAATTTTATTTTTGAATTTTTAAGTTTTGGAAAAGTGCTATTTCAGCAAAAAAGGCTATTGTTTTAAAGTATTGAACATTATCAAATTTACTGATGGCCATTATTGGATGCCTGGAAGTCATAAGTGAAAACCATTTATGAATAAGTTGAATAAACCAGGCTGTAGCTTTCAAACAGGGATCATTTTCCTCACTAGCAAAAAAGTTGAGGGCTGCATTAACATCCTAACTAAAAACATTACCTGCTTTTGACACTTTCATTTTATCAAAATGCTTATTGTCCAGATGGGCAAATGTTAATTTTGGAGTTAAAGAAAGCTCCATATCTTTCTGATAGTTAAGATTTTTTTTTAAGTGAACTGCTTCAACTTTATTAGACGAGGTTATATTTACTTAAATAATAAATGTTTTGTTCTCCCAGATTTTATTTTAAGAGTGATGACTTGACATTTTTAAGGAGATGAGGAACATCTGGTATAAATGTAATGATTTGTGAGGAATCGTGTGGGTTTTGCAGCTAGTATTTTTTCCACACGATATGGCATATTTTGACCACATTGATCTGTTTCCAGATCCCATATCTGAAGTTATATTAACAATTTGCAAACCTACTTCGTGACATTTTTTTATTATACCATCAATTAGTTGCCTTAGCTCACTCCCACAAGATGAACCATTAGTAAAATAATAGCCTACAACCTGTTTCCAGCGAGTACCAACACCACCCAAAATGAAAACAAGAGCATGATTTGCCCTTCCAGTTTGAGAAGGAAAAGTAACATCACCGAAGTATGTTCCTGTTAAGGCATCAAATTCTGTACTTTCGGTGATAAACATTTCATTAAGTGCAAGATTGCATATTTTATCCTGGGAGGAGTGAAAATTCACGACCTTAATTTTCAACAAATCAAAAACTTCCTCATAGATTCCGGGGCAGAATTTTAAATTTTGCAACCTTCTGTGCAAAGTCCTTATTGAAGGAAAAGGCAAATTTAGAGACAATATGTGGTTGTATCCACTTGTACCACAAGAAAATTTTAGCCCAAGGGCTACTTCGATGATTTTATTTGACCATCTTAATCCGCCCATGGATTTCTTTTTTAAAGCAACCAATTGATCATCATTAAAGATGGCATTAGAAACTTTACTTTTGAGGTCTCTTTTGTCGACTCGTTTTTGTTCATAGACCGCTTGTGACTTTTTCCTTAATATTATTTGCAAGTTAGTGTTTAGTCGCTTTAGTGTAGCAACACCTTTTTTTAGCTGTTCTTGAGGGCACAAACAACTTCAACATCACTCTCCCTCTCCAAGCAACTCCCTCTTTTTACAACTCTTTCTTGAGCGTATGAAAAGATAGTAGGGATAGCAGTTTTCTTCAATTTTTTTGCATCAAAATCAGACCATTGATCAGCATCAAAGTGCACCGGTTAAAAAATAATTAAAAATTTAAACGATAAAATAAAATATACTGAATATTGTCGCCTCATATTTTCTGTTTTAGATTTGGAAGAATTTATTTTCTTTTTATTAACTAAACCTGATAAACATGGTTTTAAAATTCTCATAATAATTATTATTATAACAATTTTAAGCACTATAAAGATTTCTTATAGCTAGCCAGTAAAATTAAAATAGTAATAGCAAATTCAAAACATTTTAGAAAATACATATTACATTGCAAGAAGAAAAAAAAATTTAGGAGACATCTCCAGAGAAATAGATGTCACATATTTTAAGGATGCACATTTTAACGTTAATAAAATAGTAAAAAGATTAAAAACCGGTGCACACGTAACTTTATATTCTTCAATAAAAGAAACGAAGGAAATAAAAATATGACCACCGAAGCCGACGTCTTCAGGGGGTACCGGCCTCGGTAGCCATTAAAAACAAAACCATTTCTAATTGAGGGAGAAGCAAATGCTTAAAATATCTCCCTCAGTACCCCGATGGTTTTGTATAGAGGTCCAGGAAGAACAAGATACATTCAAAATAATTAAGAAAAGAAACTCAATCAAAATCATCAGAAAAATAAAAACTCACTACGTCACAGGTCAAGCATCAACCTCAAAAGCAAGTAGAAGAAAAGAAAACACAAAAAACAACGCCCCCTATTATAATGCCCCTTCTGCGCATTATAATAGGAGGCGTTGTTTTTTCAGTTTCATTTTGAAAATTTTTCTTCATAATTAGAACTAACCAATTTTTGTACAACAATGTAAGAGTGAAGCACTGCATTTATCACAAACTCTGTCGGATACAATAACCCACCTCGATCACAAATTTTGATGAGGTTGAATTCAGTTACACAATCCATTTCTTTATCTCGAACCAAAAGATCCCTGTACATAGTACAAGTAGTATGCTTTAGTGCTGCTTGAGCACAATAGCCCGCTAAATATACTATGACAGGCATTGATGTTTAAAAAGTAGTCATCAATTGGTTCTTTTTCAGATGAACTGACTTCTTTCTCATCAAAAAAGGTGATACTTATATCATCTTTATGATGAGAAGACAGTCTAAGTTGTTGAAAATATATTTTTCATCACAAGTAAGAGGCTCACACTTAGTTTTACGTATGCGTTTACCTTTGAAAGGGGTTTTTACATTAACAATGTCCCACCAAGTAGATATAATGTGAATGTATTGACTCATTTCTTTACAGTCAAGTAAATTGTGCTTTGAACCAAGTTCTCGCAACGCAATAGCAGTGTTAGCATTGAAAATTTTCAACAGTAACTTTATATTCTGGCGTTCAAGATTGGATGGCCACAAAGCTTTTCTTGTCAAACCATATCCATATTTTAATAGATTGTTTGATTCCAACTCGTATAGTTTACGAATTGAGCCAAAGCTAGCAGTTTGTACCTTTTCGGTATCAGAATCAAAGTGGGGGCAATACATATATTGCCCATTTTTTTGATTGATCCAGTTATTACGAAGGCACTTAACCTCATGTACTGAATCAATTACATAAGAAAGAGGGTGTGGATTATCAAAAGGGTGAGGATAAACATAACTCAGTTTTGAAGGACCGCAGAAAAGCGACATAGCTCTACGATTAATAGCGTTATTATCGGTCGTTACAGCAAAAATTCTGTAACCAATATGTTCTAGACCAATAATAACTCTATTAATCAGAGCATGCAAATTTTCTGCAGTTATAGTAACGACAGGCACAATATGAGCAACAATTTTAAATGAACTAAGTTTACTTTGAATCATAAAGGTATGAGCACTAGTTGCTAGACCTTAACTATCGTGTGACATACCCAGTGGCGACGCAAGGGAGGGGTTTAGGGGTTTAAACACCCCCCTTGAGCTCAGACAAAATGGCAAAAATAAAAATTTTAGTAAAAATTATGCGAGCTATTATTTTTTAAGACAATATATTTTTATGTGCCTTATGCCTACTTTTTTTTCACATGGTATTTCTCAGAATACAGAAAAAACATTTACTATAATAGGGTTGTACTTTTGAAACCAAAATCACGTGATATATATATATTTGCTGTTCTTGGATCTTTAGGATGTCAAAAAGCAAGAATTTAACAATTTTTAATTACTTTGAGAAAAAATCACGACCTGAAATTAGTGAGGTGACAGCATCTAGTACCAATGTAAGTTTTTCTGTTGTACAGAGATGTGATACTTCCGTTGAAGAAAACGTTTCTAGCATAACAAAATCTGATGAATGTTAAAGTGGCCCTCAAAGTGTTACTACATTGTACTTTTTTTCAGAAAATATTACATTATGTTCTTAAACTTAAAAAATCAAATCAAAATTTAACTAAACAATGTTGTTTAAATAAAAAGTCAAAATTATCTAGCTGTCTAAATTAGGGAAATAATAATGCTTTATTACAAACTCGAATTTCTCTTAGTAGTTTCAGAAAATTATGTACACCCCCCTTGAAAAAATTCTGCGTACGCCACTGGACATACCTACCATGTTCCCACCTTTGTAATCAAGGTAGGGTTGAATGTGGATTTCATCAAGCATCAGAGAAACATATCGTTGCTCTTTTTGCAGAGATGAAATCATTTGCTTTGCATACATTAAAAACATCGAATCACATTGCTCATGTTGTGGCGTCGTGTGCAACTTAGCACTAATTTTGCGTAAAGTACTTGGATCAGGTAAGGTTAAAGTACCAGACTGACGCAAGAATTTGTACGCTTGGGGGGAAACGTAAAATAACAAGCAAGAGAGGATTAGAGGATTAGAAGAATACCTAAACCTCTCAGGCTTACACATTAAAAAATTCAACTGCTCTAAAATAAAATCAAGGGAAACCTTATGTTTATCCTCAACAATATCCTTCAAAGAAGTCAACAAAGATTCAACAATTTCCAAATAATAAGTAATTGGATCTTTCGAATCAATTTGCTGCTTCTCAAGACGTTCCAATGTATCAAAAATGTCATTTATTTGGCCAACAGCTATAGGTAATTTTTTACCATCATGTCTTAGCAGTTTCTGGCCTTTAAAACTAACATGCATACATAAATTATCATAAACAGTAACAACATATAAAACATTTGGTACATCTTCATCAGAAAAGTTCAAAAAGTTCACCTGTTTTTCCCCGTTGAAAAGGGCATGCCAGTTTTTTGGCAGAACTTCATCACCTAGCAGCATTTTCAGCTTTGACAGTGAGTCGAAACTATTATTCTCAGCATACAAACATGCCGCTTCTTCACTGGCTTTTAATGCCTCAGCTAGTTGTAGTTCTACAATTTTTTGCTTTTTTGATGAAGGACTCTCTCTTGAAGAACTAGCTGAGGACAGATATGAAGGGCAATTTTGGAATAGGCAGGGGACTGACTCTTTTTCCAGCACAGGCCGATACAGCGTGTAAGAAATATGTCTCCCCGTCCTTTCATCAAAGTGAGAGGCCTCTCTTCTTATATCTTCAGCACGAAAATGTTTTTCACATACCTATAATTAATAACACACAATGAATATTCACAATATAATATAATTGAATTTCTGTTTTTTTCTTTTTTCGTTTCCAAATTTTAATTGTTTTGTATTTCGATTATTATTATTAGTTTTTTTTTTGGTATTTATAATCAGAAGATTTCTTCAGTTGATCACAAGGCGGTTTTTTACTTATTTATCGTTTCAAAAATAACACTTTTGATGTTTGGTAGCTTTTTTATGTTTAATGATGTCTATTTGTTTACTAGATGTAACTATAATTAATTCATATCAAATAAGTGCCTATTAATAAACGGAAAGTTAAATAACACTTTGTTCCGTTGCTTTTTTTTAATGTTCAATTAGATCAATTCTTTTACTGCATGCAACTATAATTAATTTATAACAAATAAATGCTTATTAATAAAATGAAATGAAATTAATTAATGAATGAAATTAGAATAATGAAAATCAAAAAAAAAAATTCTTTCCCCAAAAATATGTTACAAAATATATTTCCTAGTTAACTGATTCTTAAATATATTTTCTAAAGTTTTGGTTCATAAAAACAAAGTTCTGCTAAATGTAATCAACAATCTCCAAAATAAGTGTTCGTTAAGTAATTTATTCACGAAAATTTTCTTTATTCAAAATACTTTTTTTAAAAGTATTTTAGCAGCACACTAGAAGAACTATAAGTTAATAATGACACCAAACCTTGATATAGAATTAGAAACTAATATTTTTATCACCGAACATTGGTACATTTAGAAATTCTTCAATATTAAAATTCTTCTCAGGCATATTTAAATTTAAAATTCTAATAGCTAAATATAAACAAATGTAACTTCTATCAGCATTCTTCAGATAAACACATATGGTATTTTTTTANTCCAATGTATCAAAAATGTCATTTATTTGGCCAACAGCTATAGGTAATTTTTTACCATCATGTCTTAGCAGTTTCTGGCCTTTAAATCTAACATGCATACATAAATTATCATAAACAGTAACAACATATAAAACATTTGGTACATCTTCATCAGAAAAGTTCACCTGTTTTTCCTCGTTGAAAAGGGCATGAAAGTTTTTTGGCAGAACTTTGTCACCTAGCAGCATTTTCAGCTTTGACAGTGAGTCGAAACTATTATTCTCAGCATACAAACATGCCGCCTCTTCTCTGGCTATTAATGCCTCAGCTAGTTGTAGTTCTTCAATTTTCTGCTTTTTTGCTGAAGGACTCTCTCTTGAAGAACTAGCTGAGGACAGATACGAAGGGCAATTTTGGAATATGCAGGGGACTGCCTCTCTCAGGCCGATCCAGCGTGTACGAGATATGTCTTCCAGTCCTTTCATCAAAGTGGGAGGAAGCACGAAAATGTTTTTCACATACCTATAATTAATAACACACAATGAATATTCACAATATAATATAATTGAATTTCTGTCGTTTTTTTTGTCGTTTCTAAATTTTAATTGTTTTGTATTTCGATTATTATTATTAGTTTTTTTTTCTCAATGAGATCAATTATTTTACTACATGCAACTATGGTTAATTTATATCAAATAAATGCTTATTAATAAAATGAAAACTAAATTTCCCTGAATTAATAAAAGATATTATGTATATATTAAGATTATGTATATATTAAGATATTATGTATATTTCTCAAATTATTATTAGCAGTCGTTGCAGCACTTAAATAATTTATCGCTCGAAAAAAAAAACAAAGGAAAAAAATTAAAATCAACATGTGAATAAGGATGAGAATGATGTTAGTATAATCCCTTTCATTGAGAAAAATAAAAGTATTAAATAATAAGAAATTATATGAAAATTGACATTTAAATTTAAAAATTATCAAAGACTTACTCTTGAGTGAGCAGTTATTTTGTAGTTTTTCCTTGGAATTTTCCGCAACCACAATTGCTGCAATTCTGCATCTTGAGGGAACCGAAACACAGAAACTTTATGGTTTTCATCATAGTTCCCTCGACACATGGGGACGCAGCACACATAAACCATGCTGGCTGCCTGAAAAATAAATAGACATTAAGACTTATGGCTGTAACTAAAATATTTATTAATACCTTAATGTCCAATTAGAATAATGAAAATCAAAAAAGAAAAATTTATTTCCCAAAAAAATATGTTACAAAATATATTTCCTAGTTAACTGATTCTTTAATAAATTTTCTAAAGTTTTGGTTCATAAAAACAAAATTCTGCTAAATGTACTCAACAATCTCTAAAATAAGTGTTCGTTAAGTAAAAATTACGTTAAGTAATAATTCACTAAATTTTTTTTTATTCAAAATACTTTTTTTAAAAGTATTTTAGCAGCACACTAGAGGAACAATAAGTTAACAATGACACCAAACCTTGATATAGAATTAGAAACTAATATTTTTATCCCCGAACATTGGTACATTTAGAAATTCTTCAATATTAAAATTCTTCTCAGGCATATTGAATATAAAATACAATCGAATGCTTTTGTAATTTTATATTTGAATACTAAATTATGTTATTTTATAATTCAAATGGAAATAGATCAAATAACACATATAAATACATTAGAGACTCAAATAATGTCTCACAACATAACACTGCAAGTTAAATTATATACGTGCTTTCAATCCGATTTCAAACTTAATTTACAACATATTACAGAAAAATCTATTGAAATCAAACATAACACATTAATAAAAAAAATAGTAACTTTTACTTACTTTGATATCTCTTTAAATGTTCGATAAAAAATGAAATTTTGCTGCAACATTCACGTGTTTAATGGAGCTTTAAATGGCGTTTCTACGTTAAAGCTACAGACGCTATTGCCTTCTCTTCGTGACGTCACGGAGTTGAAATCGTTGAGCCAGCAGGCCTTGACCTTCTAGTAGGTTATGTTTTGGCACGCATGTTTGACAAGAGAGCTACTTGATGTGCTTGATTCTTTTGCATGTTTGTTGCAAATCCTACAGAATTGACTAAGCACTTCTATGTCCAAAACTTTTCCCGTGTCCACAGAAAGAACAGCTGCACATCCATTTAGAGAGGAATATCCTCGTTCCTGCCATGTTACACCACATCTATTTTTATGAGTGGAAATCAACTTAGAAGCTTGTAACATTGAAGATTGTGCTGCTGTATATGCAGCCTCTGGCAGTTTTATCTCTTGCACCCTGTATGAAGTTTTGGTCATGAATGGAACATCAAGTGTGCTGAACAGTTTGTGTGCTGCTGAAAATCCTTTACCAATAATTCTCATTCCTAATACAACAAGAAGATTGAGTGTGCTCCCATTGCCAACACTTCCACTTAAAGTGAATCCCTTCACGAAAGAACAGTCCTTGCATTTCAGAGAGAAGTTTGATTGGAGTCTTCAATCAACAACAGTCCTTGCTTCAAACAATATGGGCAAGGAAGTAGTTTAGCAATTATAGAACACCATAAATTTTTCATAAAAATAACTAAGTAGCTTAACAAAGTAAATTCAACCATCTAAGTAAGTAGAAACAGCACCAATTCATCCGGACTCGGCTGGCTAGGTCAGGCCCACACCTCCAGGTGAGGGCTAAAGTCGAAATCGAATGCTGATCAACGGCGAGCTCTTTTTATACTCGTTGAGTGCAGGCGCGCTCCGTTCGGGAAAGCTGATTTGCATTTGGCTGGTCGGCTTCTTCCAGCCGCGTTGCATTTTAATGAAGGAAGCTTCTGTGATGACGCCACAGTAGCATGAATATTGACATCAAGACTTGAATATCAAAAATTCTATTACCAGAAAGGGTTTCAAAATCTTAATTTAAGGAAATATCAGTCAACCCTTTTCCAATTTTAGATGAACTGGCACTTTGTGTAGGATCAGTTACATTCCCTTTAGTGTCACCTATAACAAGGGCAGTGGACTGATTTCCAGTAAACTTTCGCTTCTTCTGACGAAACTTTCGTCCCTTCGTGTTCGAAACTTTTCGTGCAATAAAACAATTTATTAAAAAAATAGAAGTAAAGCAAAAATTTAATTTAAAACGAAACAACTTATGTAACAAATATGGAGTAATAAAAGCGAATCGAATAGCGTGCGTCAATTTGAAAAAGATGTAAACAAACATAAATTTGGATTAGATAAATGAATTTTTTCATGAAATATTACTTGAGGTTTCAAAGTAGCATTTTAAAAAAGAACGGGAACTGCAAAAGCTGAGTAAATATTTAGAAAACTAAGATGATAAAATTTTAGTTTCAATTTTTGCAGAGTTGCTTATTTCTAATATTTTTTTTTTCATTTACAATTTCTATGCATTATTTCAAGAGGGAAGGGTTTATGGGAGGGAGATCTTTAATATTTTTCCCCGAAACTTAGTTTCAGTGTAAAGTTTATTTATGTATTAACTGATGAAAGTTTTGAATTCTTCCAGTAACACTCCACTCTTGTTGCGGATGGCACTGGACATTTTCTATGAGCCCAGAAAAGGAATGCAATGGTATGTTTGCATCCACCTGTGCTTGCAGCACAACCATCACATTGAATTGATATTATGTTTTCAACCATCTCAATACAAACTAATACGCTTTGCTTAAATGCTCTAGCGTGATTCGTCCCTTGAAAGTGCAGGCAGTCTGATCTCGTTTAACCTGTACATATCCACTTCATTCTCTATATGACTCTCTGCTGATCTGAGATGAAAAGAAATGTTTTGAAAAATAATTTGAAATGATAAATATTAATGGTTAAGTCTATAAAAAAATTATAAAGTAAATTTCAAAAAAAGTTTTAACGAATATACCTAGATGTTTTTTCAGCATATTGCCAGCAACAAATTCAATCGAAACTTTGCTGATGCATTTTCTTATGCTATTGAAATTTGAAAAGTCACAATGCTCTTTTATCTTAGTAACAGATTCATTAGTGATAACTTTATAAATGTATCTTAATAAGCCTTTTTCTTCAGTCACCAGACAAAAAAAGTAACATTATAACAAACCAAAAGTTAGCAAATCATTTATCGATTCGCTTCCTGTAAAGCAGTTCTTTACACGTGCTCTCATTTGTGCGATAATCTTAACAGAAGCAAATTTTTCTGCTAGTAAATTTAAAAATTCATTATCAAAATCAGCATCTTCATATGAAACCAAATCCTCTTCTGTGATATTTTGGGGGATATTCTTGACAATTTTAACAGAAGGCCATGCAATTCTTCTAAACATGGATAAAGCAAAACTGCTTAAATGCTGCAGATATCATCCATATCCTTCTGAAAGAGTAAATTTACTTAATTTCTGTGAGAACTGGTAAAACGAATGTTGCTTATAATTTATTACCAGGATCAGAATACATTGCTGAGAGTTCTCTTGCATAGTATCTATCACAGTTTGATGAAACCATTTTGAACTCTAAAGCATCCCATTTCTGCATTATTCTCTTCAAGCTGCTGTTTCTTGCCAGTCTGCTTGAGAATTTTTAAAGGCTTGTCTCCATCATTGATAAGTTTGAACAATTCCATACAGAAGTCGCACCGCAATGTTAATCAGTGAAGCCAGTTGTATCTTTCTCTCAGTAAGTAATCAATATTACTTGGAATCATGCGAGCACACCAGGTGCAGAGAATGCAAAAAGATTTTAACAGAATTATCCTGTTTCATAAGGCTGAACAACGAGTTGTTAACTCTACATAAATTGGATGCCCCGACAGTTACAGTAGTTACGCACTGTTCCATTTTAATTTTATTCTCACGAGAAATTTTTACTGTGTCATAAAGGACTTCAGCAGTAATTACTGTTACATGCATTAACCCTAGGTATTGGCATACAACTCTGTTCTCTTCTGAGTTGCAATACCTATTGCATTACCATAAATGCTTTTCACTGGAAACATCTGTGGATTCATTGATTATTATGGCAAACATTTCTTCATAGATTTTCTCCATGCAAAAGTGCAGGATCAATAACTCTTCTTATTATGGCAGATAATTTTGTTCTGTGCGGTTTGTCTTTTAAGTTGATGTTAAACGAAGAAATAGAACTTGGTGATGGAAATTCATTTTTCGAAAGTTCTGTTAGTTGATCCCCACTACGTACGCTCGTAAGACAGGCAACAAATGCAGCTAGCTTTATTTCAAATTAAGTAATTGCAGTCTTTTGAAAAAATATTGCAGGCAACTTTTGCTGAGTTGGTACAGTTATGGTACCAGCATTTCTTACATGTTTTTGGTAGATGCTTGGTCACTGAGGTTATTCGTTGGGCTTTCAGCTGCACTTTGCCAAAAGCCTTTTCAGGGGCATCTCTGACCACCTGAATCCACTTACAAAATTCTTTATCGGTTAGCCAGGATTTTTGAAAGTTTTTATTATACTTTGCGCATTTACCTATAATGTTAACCCGTACAAACAGGACGCCTAATTATTTCCGTTCGAATTTTTTTTTTACATTTTTCATATCTGTGTTAGTATCTGGAAGCATTTTGTGTAAATATATGCATTTATCACAGTCATATCTAAAAAATGGGGGGGGGAGCCTGTGCCACCACTTTTACTCTCGATTTCATACAGACTCTACAAATGCTCAATGAGAAGTGATCAATAAAACCCATGTTTTTGTTGTAGTCTCATACGGCATAGGGGCACCGTACATCAAGCTTTTCCCCACTCTTTCCCTTATGTTTTATGATCACTGTATCTGTACAGCTAGGTAAACACGATAATAAAGTTACGCACCTCTTGTCCTTCCATTTTATGCAACTAATGTCCTCATTACTGACGCGTAGTCAAATTCACTTCTCTTTAGACTTTTGCCTTCTACTATATAATTTAGGTAAATATTTCCTCTTCATATTTACAGTTCCACATAAAAATTTATGAACTTCTAAAAATTGAAACAACTTGTATGAAGAGAAGTAATTATCCATGTATGAAATGTAGTTTTTCCCGTCAAATGCGTGAGTAATTTCTCGCACCACCCTTTCACCTAAATTTCTTTCTATTTCATTTTTTTTCCAGTATGTATTTGGAATTGGGATCCATATTTATAGCCTCTTTTTATAGGTTTTCTTCAGCATATAACGTTTCAAAGAACTGCGACCTTTGAATTTTACGATGGTTTCATCGATTGCCTGTTTTCTAGAAGGTCGAAGTCGAAGCACGATAAGAAATTTTTAGGAAAAATAAGTAATTAAAGATCGAATTTTATATAATTTATCAAACTCTCTATTTAACGACATTAGATTGGAAATGAAGTAGGGGATATGATTCTTTCCAGATTGGGTAGCTTATAGATTGCTTTGGAAAACAGTGTGCTCCATCAGTTGCATTGAAAATTAAGTAAGAAAAACAAATTGATTAAATAATCAAAATCAATTTTTATTACTAAGCATCTGTTTATCTCCCATTTTTACTTTTCCCCCTGCAAAAGTATAAATTCATCTGATAACTCATTCCCCGAGTTAACACAATCACTGCATTTAATTTAAGATAAGAAGGTTGAGTTACATATCAGATTAAATTCACGTGATAGACTTAATTCTGAGCGAAGAACAAATTGAAACTTAATGTGAGCATTTATCTGCTGAAAGATTAGCACAGAAATAGTTTGACATTAATTGCTGCTATCGTCATATGTTGTTGAAATTACAACAACATTTGGCATTGATTTGATGAACTACTCAATTCCGTTTGCAACTTTTGGCAATTTATCCCTATTTACAATTGGTTGAGGCGCCAAAATATTTGCATTGCGCATGCTTTTCCAGCCATTCTGTTTTCTCTGATAGTTCCACAGGAACAAAATGCTGTTTCTTTCAGTATGACAAACAATTCGTAACTAGTAAAAAAAATTATTTAAGAAAAACCCCACATGATTTGCTGGATTCGAAATAATTGATAGCATTTCTACCACCATTTTACTTCCAAGAGGAAGGGTTTGATTAGATCTTTTTTGCCCCTAGTAAAAAAAATAAATTAAAACAATACCCATTTTTACCACACATTACTCATAGTTCATACCGAAATCTTATTGGTTTAGAGTTTAGAATGTGCTTCAAAGAATTATGTCCGAAATATCAAACCATGATTTTCGATGTCTGCAATTTGGGATATTCGAGGTGTTAGTTCTACCGGCAAATCTGAAAATGGTGGACGTGTGTGCGATAGTCTAATGTTAGAAGAAAAGTTTTCAATTTTACTTAAATTTTCCTGGAACGCGATTTATCAGTTCTTTGGAAGCTCTTTTCAAAAACTGGTAGCAACGTTGTTTTACGCAACGTGAGAAATCTTAACAGAAGCCAATTTTTCTGCTTGTAAGTTTCAACATTCATTGTCAAAATCAGCATCTTCATATGAAACCAAATCCTCTTCTGTGATATTTTGGGGAATTTTAACAGAAGGTCACGCAATTCTTCACAGATAAAGCAAAACTGCTTAAATCCTGAAGATACCAGCCATATCCTTCTGAAAAAGTAAATTTACTTTTTCAATTTCTTTGAGAACTGGTAAAAGAAATGTTGCATATAATTTATTAACAGGATCAGAATGCATTGCTGAGAGTTCTCTTGCATAGTATCTATCACAGTTTGATGAAACCATTTTGAACTCTAAAGCATCCCATTTCTGCATTATTCTCTTCAAGCTGCCATTTCTTGCCAGTCAGCTTGAGAGTTTTTAAAGGCTTCTCTCCATCATTGATAAGTTTGAACAATTCCATATAGCAGTTGCACCGCAATGCTGATCGGTGAAACCAGTTGTATGTTTCTCTAAATAAGTATTCAATATTACTTGGCAATTCCTCAGAAGCATACGAGCACACCAGATAAAGAGAATGACCGACAAAAAGATTTTATCAGAATTATCCTGTTTCTTAAGGGTGAACAGCAAGTAGTTGTTCACACAAATTGGATGCCCCGTCAGTTACAGTAGTTTATTGTGTCATAAAGGACTTCAGCAGTAATTACTGTTACATGCATTAATCCAAGGTATTGGAATACAACTCTGTTCTCTTCTGAATTTTAATACCTAATGCGTAAGCATTGATGCTTTACGCAGGAAACACCTGAGGATAAATCGATTATTAAGGAAAATATTTCGTCCTTTTCATCAATTTGTTCATGCATTTTGTTCTGTGTAGTTTGTCTTTTAAATTAATGCTAGGCGAAGTTCTGTTAATTGATCTGCACTACGTATGCTTGTATGACAAGCAACAAATGCAGCTAGCTTTATTTCAAATTAAGTAATTGCAGTCTTTTGAAAAAGTATTGCAGGCAACTTTTGCTGAGTTGGTACAGTTATGGTATCAGCATTTCTTACTTGTTTTTGGTAGATGCTTGGTCACTGAGGTTATTCGATGGGCTCTCAGCTGCATTTTGCCAAAAGCCTTTTCAGGGGCATCTTTGACCACCTGAATCCACTTACAAAATTCTTTATCGGTTAGCCAGGATTTTTGAAAGTTTTTATTATACTTTGCCCGTTTAAACACAATATTAATCCGTATGAAAAAGGGACATAATTATTTCCATTCGAAATGTTTTTTCATTTTTCATATCTGTATTAGTATCTGGAAGCATTTTGTATAAAAATTTATGGGATTATCACCGCCATATTTAGAAAATGAGAAGAAGAAAAAAAAGCAAGTGCCACCACTTTTTACTCTCGATTTCATACAGACTCTTCAAATGCTGAAAGTGATAAATAAAACCCATGTTTTTGTTGTAGTGTCATACGGCTTGGGGACACTGTACATCAAGCTTTTCCCCACTTTTTTCCTTACGTTTTATAATCAATTACGTTTTATATTCTGTACAATTCAATTTGGTAAGCGCTTGAATAAGATTACGCACCTCTTGTCCTTCCATTTTATGCAACTAATTTCCTCAAAACTCACTGCCCAGTCAAATTCACCTCTCTTTATACTTTTTTCTTCTACCAATTTAAGTAAATTTTTTTGTCTTCCTATTCACAGTTCCACATGAAACTTTATATTCTTCTTGAATGAAGAGAAGTAATTATCCATGTATGAAATGTAGTTTTTCCTGTCAAATGCTTGAGTAAGGTCTCGCACCACCCTTTCACCTAAATTTCTTTCTATTTCATTTTTTCCCAGTATGTATTTTGGAATTGGAATGCAAACTTTAATTAATCACATTGCATCCATATTTTATAACTCTTTTTATAGGTTTTTTCGACCTATAATGTTTCAAAGAACTGCGACGTTTGAATTTTACCATAGTGTCATAAATTGCCTGTTTTCTGATAGGTCAAAGCACGTTAAGCAACTACGTATAGGACATACTCGACTGACTCATCTTCACTTGCTGTTCGGAGAACCACCTCCTCGATGCGATACTTGTAACGTTTCACTTTCAATTCATCATATTTTAATCGCTTGCCCATGTTTTAACCAACAACGCCTTACCTTCTTTGGAAGCACGATTTTATATATAAAAGACTTGTTAGATAAAAATCACCATCCTAACATCTTTGCATTTTTACGCGCTATTGGAATTTTAAGTTGTATATAATTGTTTTATACTATTTAGTGTTTTAGTAAATTTACCGTTTTATTGATTTGCATTTGATTAGTAAATTTACCGTTTTATTGACATGCAGTTTTATTGATTTTAATGTATGTAACTTTACAACATTGTTTTAGAATTTTCACTATATCTGATTTTATACGTGTGCTTTACTTAACCTCTTAATCTGTTTTAAAACCGTGTGTTTGGCGCAGTATGTCCGTTTTTGGACCTTGTGCCACTAAACCCCACATTCAATCAATCAATCAA
>NC_092213.1:68243634-68249081 GCF_043381705.1 Parasteatoda tepidariorum | reverse complement strand
ATAGGTATTAAATCATGGGCTTCCATGTTTGGCAGTGTAGTTCTCGAATTCGTTCGTTTGTTAGGGGATGGGATGGAAAATGTTTTTTTCTTCTCCTAATCGATCATTTCATTAAAACAACGTAATATCTTTACAGTTTTTAACTGGTAATTGATAGACTTTTAAAAAATTGCTTAAAAAATTGTTTTCTACATTGAAATTTTTTTGAAAATGAAATTAATATTTCAGCAAAATTCTATCCTTAAATATTAGTATCATAAATTTATAATTTTATTTTTCAGTAATTAAACAAAAATTGAAATTAAACAAAACAAAATAATTTTTTTTAGAAATATATTTAAATCTTGCTTTTTACTTAAAAACACAATATATCCATATAAATGAATAAATAGACATAGAATTATTGTTTTAGTATAAATTAATTTATTTTGTTGTGCATGGGCAAGTAGTTTAAAATTTTAATATTAAGAGAGTATGTAATTTAAAAAATAATTATATCTTTTCTTGAGGAGAACATAAATTGCCCTCATTAATAACAGTGAATTTTAAGTATATGATATTAAGAATGTTCAATCTATTTTGAATTGCCAAAGATACATTGAATTATTTTTAGTTTTATATCATGGCACTAGGGCAAATTAAGATCTCTAATCTTATCATTGCAATCTAACAAATATAGCTCGAGAGAACGAAACAATAACTCCATTGCACAAAACAATTTAAGAAAAACTTCTATTTTTACAAAAGTTAAACACGAATCAGTTTATTGCTTTAAACTAACAAATTTCGCACATTGAGATGATACTTTTTCTTTACTAATTACACTATCTACACAAATTCGGCATACATCATTAATCCTAGATACTATGTAGCCAGCAATGTTGTAGAGGCAACACTAAGAATGATTTTGGCTCCCTTGTTTCTATGATTTGGAAAAATTAATTTATTTGGGGACTTTGATTTGTTTTGGAATATTTCCATAATTCCAGGCAAAAATTCTCCTTCATCAATACCATAGCTACGCCCACATTTTTTAAAAAACTGTGCAACACAAATTAATTTTAAATGGTTTCTAAATAGTAATGCTGTTGGAATTACTTGTTTAGATCTGATTAAACTAAAAAATTTTCAACATAATCTTGACTAAATCTGGATGTTAATATGAATTTAAATTTTTTCTCACCAAGTAAAAAACTTTGTAGTTGCAGCAGAGATGTAGTGGCGATAATGATGCCTGTTTGAATAAGTTTCCACATAATTTTATTTTTGAATTTTTAAGTTTTGGAAAAGTGCTATTATTTCAGCAAAAAAAGCTATTCTTTTAAAGTATTGAACATTATCAAATTTACTGATGGCCATTATTGGATGCCTGGAAGTCATAAGTGAAAACCATTTATGAATAAACCAGGCTGTAGTTTTCAAACAGGGATCATTTTTCTCACTAGCAAAAAAGTTAAGGGCTGCATTTACATCCTGACTAAAAACATTACCTGCTTTTGACACTTTCATTTTATCAAAATGCTTATTGTCCAGATGGGCAAATGTTAATTTTGGAGTTAAAGAAAGCTCCATATCTTTCTGATAGTTAAGAATTTTTTTTAAGTGAACTGCTTCAACTTTATTAGACGGGAGGTTACATTTACTTAAGGGTACAAGGGACCTTGAAAACAAATTTTTTAAGTTTTAATCCTACATTTATGAAATTTACAACATTTACTTATATCACATTTAGAAATCTGTGTAAAAAATTTTATGCAGATTACTTCAGTAGTTTTAAAGCTTTCCAAAAAGCAAACTTAGCAGAATCCTTTCCTAAATGTTTTGCTGTGACAGTGCTGTCATGGCAGTATTTGGAAAGAAGTTCATAATCAATTATGAGTCCTGTTAATATGTCCACTACAAGGTCAATTCTATAAAGAGAGGTATGACCCCTTTTATGCCATGTCCCATCATATGAGACATTAATATCAATGATGGCACCGGCTTTCAGTGAGGGATTTGCTCGAACATGTGCTTCCCGTACAGTTTCACGCGAAGCATGTAGCATATCAGCTTTAACAATGTCATTTTTTTGCAAAAATTTTCCATACACTGTGAAAATACTCTTTTGCCCATTGTTTTTATTCCCAGAATCGATCAGAAAGTCTCCATCGCTTCAAACTTTTTCTCAGTCGTCTCTCGCGCACTGGTAAAAGTTAAACCAAAACTCTTTTTGCAACTTTCACACGCTAACTCTAGTTTAGTTGCATATCCATAAGAAATGTCATGTTCTAACACCTTCAATGTACATTCATTGCATTCACTACAATTCACATTTTGCAGTAAAGTAGCTAAACAGGATATATCAATGATTGATTGATTGAATGTAGAGTTTAATGGCACAAAATCCAAATGTGGACATGCTGCGCCAAACAATATGTTTATACATGTCAAAATTGAAGTGCATACTTATTTTCCTAAATATAATTAAAAATTGATAAAATCATATACAAACAATCAACGGTAGTATTGGAATAAAATCACGTCAAAGTTAAAACNATATCGAGCGTGTTCTAACGGTAAAGGGGTTGTTCCGCTGTTTTTGCTATGGTGTGCAGAACTAAACACCTTGCCTCTATTTTCAGCCATAGAAAATTTCAAAATACTTCCACTATCAGCGGCATCACCCACCACGGAGTCCTACATGGGGGATGCAAGTAACAAAAATGAGTAACTTGACACCGATGCTAACCAATAGCTATACGTCCGCGAGTCACCCCTGAAGCAGCCTCCACCCTTAACGAGGTGCCCAGTAAGTGACCCCGGACTTGACCCTAGCCAACTGATGACGGTCGTGACTAGCCGGTTGATGCATACAGGCCAATATGCACCTCCCGTTTACCTGAAGCACGGGCCGAAGCAGTGTATTGGGGTACCAGGATGCCCCTCAACTGCCAGGATCCCCTTTTCCAGGGACACGGGTCTCCACGCACGGCAAACACGCGGGTGGTCTCTTCCCATCTGAGTCCGATACAACAGGGTGGTTATCGAACACAGACAAAAGCCCTCACCAGTTAATGTGGCAACCACGACAAGGGGGAAGAGAAAGGAGAAAGTGGGAGAAAAGGGAGATGAAACGGAAGGGAGGACAGATCACTAGGGTACCCCGGGGCGTGACTCCCTGTGTTTACCTAAAGAAGGTAAACCCCCTCAGGGGGGATATATCAATGAAGTTATAATGTGTAATGTTATTAGTATCACTGCTAGCTTGTGATTGTAGTAGGTTTGAATTCATAAGCTCCCTTGATTCACTAACTGCAGAATTATCCAGGTTTATCGAATTTCAAGGTCCCCTGTACCCTTAAAATAAAATCTGGGAGAACAAAACATTTATTATTTAAGAGTGATGACATGACATTTTTAAGGAAATGCGGAACATCTGGCATAAATGTAATGATTTGTGAGGAATCGTGTGGGTTGGTGATGTGGGTTTTGCAGCTAGTATTTTTTCCACACGATATACCATATTTTGACCACATTGATCTGTTTCCAGATCCCATATCTGAAGTTATATTAACAATTTGCAAACCTACTTCGTGACATTTTTTTATTATACCATCAATTAGTTGCCTTAGCTCACTCCCACAAGATGAACCATTAGTAAAATAATAGCCTACAACCTGTTTCCAGCGAGTACCAACACCACCCAAAATGAAAACAAGAGCATGATTTGCCCTCCCAGTTTGAGAAGAAAAAGTAACATCACCGAAGTAAGTTCCTGTTGAGGCATCAAATTTTGTACTTTCGGTGATAAACATCTCATCAAGTGCAAGATTGCATATTTTATCCTGGGAGGAGTGAAAATTCACGACCTTAATTTTCAACAAATCAAAAACTTCCTCCAAGATTCCGGGACAGAATTTTAAATTTTGCAACCTTCTTTGCAAAGTCCTTATTGAAGGAAAAGGCAAATTTAGAGACAATACCCAAGTAGCACCTAATATTAGATAACATCAGAAAATCGGCAAAATCTAACGTTATCATGCACAACTTCTAATATTAGAAAGATACAAGAGGTCGCTGTTTGCTTAGAATCTAATATTATATAATGCAGAGCAAACTAATATTATCTAGCGTTTGCCATAATATTATTTTGCATTAGTTTTGATGCTATATAATATTAGATTTGTATTTTCTTATATTACTTTGCTTTGCTTTTTATTTTTTTGGAGTTAGCAAGAGGAAGATATGGATAGTAGTAGAATAATTCGGCGATACAATTTTACTTTAATTTTCTGTATTGTTGTGAAGCAGTAAAACATAGAACAATAGTTTTATGTCATTCCATGCATTATTTACTTAGAAATACAGAAATACTAAATAAAATTATATTAGCGAATTCTGCTATCTTCCATTTTTCTCCTCCTTACTCCAAAATATTTCCAGCTGATTTTTTTTAATATTTCAAACTTATTTGGAAATAATATTTTATTGCAACTTTTATTGATATTTCTTTTAATTCATACAATGGGTTTTCTGGTAAATTTTATATCATTAATAATTTTCAAGTCTTTAATTTTAAAATGTACTCTTAATATTTTTTTAAAAAACTGGGCTTATTTTATCAAAATCTCAATTTAATTTGTTAGTTTATAATATATATATTTTTTAAATGTGTAACTTCAAGCCATTTGTAATTTCACAATTATCATTCATTATTTATATTCTGAAATTATATAATAAGTGAAAATTTGAACTTAAAATGAAAGAAAGAATGACTGAGTGAAAATTTAAACTTAAAATTTTTCCCCTTATAATAAAATTGTTCAATTTTTAACTGGGCATTTCTTGTAATAATTGGCACAATAAAGAACAAAATTTAAAAATATTTAAATTACTTACTTCAAAAAATTTACACATTTTTTCCCCTTCTTTTTTCACTGGAATTGCTAAATGGAGAAATACTTACGTAACTTTATTCTTTTAGTAATTGAAATTTTATTTAGCAAAACACCTAAAAACAAAACTTCAACGGAAGGTAGAAATTTTTCCAGGGAATGAAACCAGGAAAGCAGCTAATATCACGAAAATTGCTAATATTTTTTTGTAATGTTAAAATAACTTTTATGGGCACATCAGAAATTTTCATCAATTTGATAATTATTTAAAGGTGTTATGTTCTATTGAACTAACAATCTTGGCAAAAATCATTTAATTTCAAAGCTGTCAATAAATATTATGTGTTATCTAAATTAAATTTGCACAAATATATAATTGCATACAAGAATGAGACGAAAAAATAATGAAATTTTTTACATTAACTATTAAAAGTTGCCTTTAGTATTAATGATCAAAATTTGACTAGAATCAATTACTCTTTTGAGAAAGTTACTATAATAAAATAGATTTTTGATTAAGACAATTCCATTCCTCGTTTTCCTCTGATTATATAGTATGCGTTATGAAGA
>NC_092213.1:68215132-68243134 GCF_043381705.1 Parasteatoda tepidariorum | reverse complement strand
AAAATTTCACTTAAAAGTTGACACTTTCATGGAATTGCCCATTAATTTAAACATCATAAAAATCTATATACACTTCTTATCTCAAATTTGAACTGCAAAATTGAAGTTAATAAATACAATGCTAGTAGTATAATTGTTCATAAGTTAGAGTTAATGTTTAACAATGATGTTAAATAAAATTGCTTCTGATATCTTCAAAAATTCTTGAATTTTCATAATACTTAAACATAACTATAATGACTAGAATAAATTACACAATGCAGTAGTTAAGAATAAAATCAAATCATGACAAACATTTCACTACTTAATTATTTTATTTTAAAACAAAACACAATATAAATATAAACTCACTAAACTATAAAAGCAATACATTCTTACCATCATTGTTTAATATAAGCTTATCGATATTCTTTTGTTAAAATATAAGTTAAGAACACGTATTTGTAATTAAATAAAATAATTTTTATTTCAAAAAGCAACAGTAGGACCATGAGTTATCATTTTAATTATTATTATTTTTAAATTAAAAAAATTTCCAAAACTTTACAGTCATTTCATACAGTTTAAAGTTTGTCTTCAATTCAATTTTTTGTTTTTGTGCAACTGAACTATATTTCAGAGCAATAAACTGAAAATCTTTGCTTTATTGAAAGATTTTATAAATTGGTCAGCAGCATCTGTGCATATCACACAAACGCACAGCAGTGATGAATCGCACAGGGATGCCCTTTTATTCAAACTTTCAGCTCCGGCAGATTTAAAGAGAACCTCCAGTCGTTTTGTTTTCTGTCAGGATCGAACATATGGCTCCCAGTTTTCTACCAAAATATTAATTTCCATTTGCATTGTACAGCACCCAATATCAAAAATGAATAACTCCTTCCTGGTAGATAAGCTTGCTTATCCAGCAGATGAAGCTAAAATTTTAAGAGAAAAAAGTTAACTTTACATTGAAAACACTAAACTTAAACCTCTACATTACTTTATATTGAAAACATTATATTAGTCAAAGTTAATTTAAAACTACTAAGCATTGAATATTTCTTTAAAACTTAAATCATTTCATTTGAAAATGTTTACAATTTAATGGGTAGATTTCCGTAACAATACCTGCACCAAAAAATCTCAGTATCACCGAGCAAGAATAGAAAAACATTTCACTTATAACCGCTTTCAAATAATAATTTTATTCTTCCTTAATTACTATTATTTTTTAAAAAAAGAAATTATAGTTCAAAACGCTTAAGCCCTTTTCAATTGAAGTGAATATTCACGTATATATAATATACAAAAATATATCAAATTCAATACTTTTTAATTTTTTTTAAAGATTAAGTACAATGCCATTTAACTATTAAAATATTTTTGTTCATTGTATAAGCTCATAGAGCCAATAGGAAATGTTCACATTTTTTTTAAAAACTTCATAAATAAAAATTTTAACACTTTTTAAGCAGTGTTCTTCATTTAACGTAAACACACTTTGAATAGACCATATTGTTCCTTATTTTTTAACTATTTGCTATCATTGACAAATTAATATAATTAATCATATATCAAAAACATATGTCTATATTCATGAAATGAAAACAAAGATAGTTAACTCATCATTTTACAATATATTAATCAGGAAATTCAAGTAATGTAACAACAGTGTTAGACTTGTGAATAAAATTTCAAACATTCTAAAATGCAATGGTTTTAACAAAAAAGTAATTGATTAATTAATAATTATTTTAACATGGCTAACTTGTTTACTAAAAATTTATTTTTTTCTTTATCATTGTAATGAAAAAAGAAATTCAAACTGCAAAACACTTTGTGACAAACCAACAAAATACGTGGCGAAAAGTGTTAAATAAACAATTGCTTATTTTCTTCCATTGCTTATTTTAAAATTTGATTAATGTAAAAGAACATCAATGTAAAACGCACCCAAATATTTTGACATGGCATTCTTTAAAAGTTAGTATGCATACCCAACATTTGTCAAATATTTTTTTTTCTTATAGTTTAACTACATTTTTACAGCATTAGATTAGACTGCTAATAGGAATTTATTTAAAAAATATTTAATCAAAGCTATACATTCACCATAATCACCATTTTGAATAGACCATATTATTGTTTATTTTTTAATCATTTACAAATTAATATAAATAATTATGCATCAGAAACATACAGATTAGCCAATATTCAAATAAAAATCAGTCTATATTTAAGTAAAAATGTTTGATTCATTGTTGTGCAACATTTTAAACATGAAATTTTAATATATATTAAAATTTCTTGAAGATGAAGAGCTATATTTGAAATTGTAAAAGAAAATTAAATTTACAATGGAAAAAACCAAATTTAAAATTATGAAACAATTAATATTTGTTTTAAACTTAAATTATTTAATTTGAAAATGTTTTTAAAAAATTGTAATATCTTTTACAATAAAATTCACTGAGTAAATTGCGGTATCAATACTTGCATCAAAAAATCTTGGTAGAGACACACGAAAAGCAAAAAGTAACATTGTGGGAAGGAGATTAACAAAAGAGAACATAAACACTCTCAAACAAACTATCATATGTTTTTTAAAAAAAAGTGTGAAATAAACAATTGCTTTCTTTCATCCATTGCTTATTTTAAAAATAGTTGATTTCCTTGAAGATGAAAAGCTATACTGTAATTTAAAAAGAAAATAAATTAGATTTTGCAATAGGAAAAAAAAATTTAAAACTATTAAACATTGAATATTTTTGAAACTTTAATTATTTAATTTGAAAATGTTTTTTAGAAATTGTTATATCCTTTACAACAAAATTAAATGGTAAATTCCGGTATCGATACCAGTGTCTGAAAAATTTAGTCAATGTCACACAAAAAATAACACTGTGGAAAGGAGATCAACTAAAAGAATTTAGCTCAGAAGCACTCCAAGCAAACTATCATATATTGAAAAAAAAAATCAAATTGCAAAACATTTAAACTTCTTTTATTAGACCAGAAAATAACTACTCGCTGTGTGGCAAATCAACAAAATGAGAGCCGATAAATATTAAATAAACAAATGCTTATTTTAAAAATCGTATAAGTACATCAATGTAAAAAGATACTATGAGAATTCGAAATCATCAATTTATGGTTGAAAAAACCATGTAGAAGGAGAATTCTTTAACAATTCACATATTTCTTAGAAGTTGTAATATATATATATTAGTTATATTTCGCCCCTCCCCCCAAATAAGTTTACATAACGTTCTTTAAAAGTCAACATGCATAATATTTATTTTTTATTGTTAAGTTACATTTTTAATCTCAGATTATATCTAATAGAAATTTATTTAAAAACTTTATTAGACAATAATTATTTATTATACTAATTATTATTTAATAAATATTTATTAAACTAAAAGAAACATTACAGAATAGGACAAACTCGAAATGTATAACCTCGGGCAATTGGCGGGACAGATCGCGATACTGAAATATCCCCAAGAAATTTAAATAAAAATGTTTAATTCTTTTGTTTTACAATAGCTTAGCATTTGAAAAATTGATCCTTACAGACTATGTTATTTAAATTTCCATCTAATTTAATTTCATTAAATATTACTTTTTGAAAAAACCCGCTTAAAGTTTTTAATAGTAATATAAAATTACAGATTCAAATTACAATTTCAGATACAGATCATCTTAATTTATTTGCGTAAGCAACGAGCGTAATAATCGTAAGTTGATGATACATAAGTTGATCAGATATATACAAGAAAAAATTAAGAAACAAAACTGAGATACAGTGAAAAAGTCCGATTAAGATAGGAATCCGAATATATATTATTTACAAAATTAAGTCCTAAGAATATATACAGTTGAAGGTGCTTATATTATCATTGGTGAGAATGTTGCCTGGCCTGTTATAGAGTGCCGTGAGTTTAATAGAGTTCTTATTATTTTAATAAAGTAATATCGACGTCTCTTCGAAGCCATTATTGGCAGTGTTGCTATAGAGCGTGGTTTTTAGACTTCTTTTAGTAAATATGGCAGTGCCGCCTCCCCGGCAGATGGTTCTGTCTGTTTTGTAGGTATTATAGTTAACAATATTAAAGTTATTACCTGCCTTGGCGTGAGTCTCAGTCACTAGAGCAATGTCTATATCATTGTCATGTAGGAAGTTAATGAATTCAGATAATTTAGTGGAGAGATTAGCTGCGTTCCACAGCATTATTTGAATAGGTTTCCATCTTATGGCTATATTATTCATAATTGTATTTGTTGTTCTCCTCATCGTTTAGGGCGGGAAGCCTTTTTGCTGCATGTACAATGGCTACAAGATCTCCAAGGTCTTTGAATACTTTTTTAACTTCGTTAACCATGCTTTTTAAATCTTCCGTTTCTGACTTTCTTACTGCGTCAGCATAAGATTTGTTATGGAACACTTTTTCTGTTCTTTTTGGTTCTTGCCTTTTAACCACAGGGAATTTAGTGCAACCTCTATAGCTTGCGGGATGTTTTCCCCCGCAATTGCAGCATTTTGGGTCTTCTTCTTTTTTCTTATTACAAGCACTGGTTGGATGATTCTCTCCGCATTTAACGCATCTTGGAGGAAGATGGCATGCTGAGGATGAATGGAAGACATTCTGGCAATTGTGACATTGGGCCACTGTGCCTGATCAGTTTCTGTAATTCTCGACTTTTACTCTAATTCTATCTATGTGGATGACTTTATATATGTCCTTGAAATTTCCTTCTTTTTTTAGAGTAACAATACAGAGTGGGAGTTTTATGATTTCTCCATAAGATATTATCGATGTTTTCATCAGTGTAATCCTGCAGAACACTTCTGAGGACTACTCCGAGATTTCGCTCTGAGGAGAGGAGGTAGGTGTAGAAACCTATATCTTTTTCTTCTAGATATTGTCTGATTCTTCTATGAGTCATTTCAGACTTTGGTTTAATGTTATAATTACCATAAGACTCCTTTGAACAGTTTACCGTGTTTTGTGATCTTTCATTAGAATTTCAAATGATGCAATCAGATTGTTTACAAACTTTGCGCGACATCGTTCTATATTTATATGAATCATAAGCTATCTTAAAATTATCTGCGTATTCAAATAATATCAAGTAATAATTAAGTTAAAAATAAAATGAAATGAATTACCTTGAAGATTCCCAATGGTTTTTTCTCCTCCATTAATTCCAATAAATTGCTCATGAATCTTAATCCAAGCCTTCCTTTTTTGCATATTTGCGAAATTGTCCGAGGCTTTGGCTTCAATTTCGGGATGTTGGGTGCAAATTTCTATGAGTGAATTCTTTTCAAACTCAGAAAAATTTGCTGTTCTTTTAAGTGCTTTTTTTTCTTTAATAGTTTCCATTTTGTCAGAAATACAAGTGCGAAGAAGATAAATATAGAAGAAAATACAAGTGCGAAAACTACTTGCAACAAAACGGGAAAATGTAATGACGTAACTCTAATTCCTCGATTCTGCCCGTTGATTGGATAAAAATATCACGTGGGGCAAAGTTTCAATGCATTACATGCGATAAGCTAAGTTCAGTTAAACTGCAGCAAAACTACGTTTGAGCAATGAAGCCTAGCTTTTCGCTTAGACCAGGTTTACGTAAACCGCGAAACCGAGGTTTAAACTCCCTAGTTTAGACTGCGTTCTGACAATTCAGCCATAGTCCTCAATGTTGTTATCTTTAGTATATTCAAAGAATGCTTTATAGTCAAAATCACCTTTAATAATAATGGGAGGTGGTTTTAATTTCTTTTTGGTTTGTTGAATAAATGGCTCATTATTTTAATTTCATAATCACACAAGTTCTCATCTATTGAGACGCTGCTTTTTTTGCAGCGTTTTGTTTCTCAGTTGATGCTTTTCTTTTCTTGTTGCTTTCCGCAGAATTTTCGGTGTTAATATTATGAGTGTCCATATTCATAGTATTTTCGTTTGTCTCCTGCTCATCATTAAGAATGTGAAATTTATTTGATAGGGTTATAGGGGGGTAATTCCTGGCAGTTATCATATGCTTTTTGGAAATTGGCTCTTTCAAATCTAATGTCTTTCGTCTACCAGTGCGACCTTCGCTTCTTGTATTTATATTGCTAACAGTACTCTTTTTGGTTTCAGAGTTCATATGTTCGATATTCTGTTCATATGTGACTCTGTCAATTAATTGCTCTACGTAGCTGGTTAAAATAGAGACAATCGCCTGCATTTCGTTGTCGGGGCTTCTATTGCTGATGACTTACTTTAGTCGATCAACTCCATATTTCATTTCTTCTAGGTCTTTCACATTTTCTTTAACTAGGATTTCTTCGTCTAATTCCAATTTATTCTTGTTGGGGAAGGCCTTTCCTAACCATGTTGGATCCTACACGGCTCCCAGGCAGCCCGTGCGGTTCTGGCGTAGCCGTCCCCGTCGGTACTGCAAGGGTGCCGAGTAGTTCCGCAACCCGTGGCTCGGCCGCGTCTCCCATTTCCGTTACGGAGAGCCCTGATAAGGGCTGGGGTTAATGGGTAGACTCGGGAAGTAGAGGAACTGTAGCCGGGATGCCCGACCGTCCGGGGGACTGGTCCCCGCGACACTCGGACTGACCCACGGCTACAGCCCTGTCGTGAATTTCGTCGTCGCTCATAAGAACCGGTTTTGCAGGATAACCTTGCTTGTCCGTGTCTGGTGATAGTAGGTATGCTTTAATGTAATGGTTGAATACGCGATACCTGCCTTTCGGCACTTGCCGCTTCATCTTAAATTAATTGCGTATGCAACGAGCGTAGGAGTCGTAAGGTGATAATACAAAAAACGATCAGTAAAAAACATACAAATAAAAACAATAGGTGCTGCTAAGAGCAAAAGTTCGATTAAAATAGAAATCCGAATAAATATTATTTACAGCGTAGTGTCCTAAGAAATATATATAATAGTAGGTAATAATATCAATAGATATAACTAAAAATATATACAGCAAAGTGATTCGCTAGGTCGAGTGAGTGACGGCCAATCAAAAGCGAGAACGAGTATCTGTAAGGTATTCGTTAAATAACGTGAGAAATTGGGAAATCCACGGGAAAAGTACAATGTTTGAGCAAAATTGCATCAGCCAATGGGAATCGAGTATTCGTACGAAATGGGATTATTTAATATTGAAATAGTAATATTTATATTAATTGAAAATCAAAGAAATACTATAAAATTAAGGTTTGATATCACTGCTACACTGCCCCTCCCCCCCCCTAGAGGGCTTCATTGATGCACAGAGCAGCAGCTTTATCATAGAAAGGGAGAAGAGAAAAAAGGGTTATATAAATTTATAGGGTATTTTACAGTTAATTAAAAATTTAATGCTTAAAAAATTTTGATCGGAGAGTAAGAAATTGGTTGAGGGGCTATGATTAATGTTGTCTACAATGAGTTCTAATTTAAAAAGATCATTAAAGTTTGCAGCATCACAGTCAAGTGCTTTATTAAAGAATTTGGCTTTTCTGATTTCTAGATATTTTATTAGAGGTGTAATGTTTAAGTCTTTGGCTATATCTTCGTTTCTCATGCACCAGGGTGCTCCAGTAATTCGTCTAAGACTTTTATTTTCGAAAACTTGAAGTTTATTTAGATGAGTTTTATGGGCTATTTAGATGAGTACCCAGGCTATGGAACCATATGTGAGAATGGGCCTGATGCACATTATATATAATAGTCTTTTATTTTAAGATTAAGATAATAGTCTTTTATTTTATTGAAAGATTTGAGTATCTGCCTATTAGAAATCTGAGTGCAAAGGAAACCTTTTTGGCTTTTGAGATTGTGTTCACAATGTGTTCATTCCATGTTAATTTGTTGTTTATGATGATACCTAAATATTTAGCATTGTTAACAATTGGAATATTTTCGTTGAATAGTGTTAAATTCTCAGTTATGGGCATTTTGGTTTTGTTCCTTCTGATAATTATTAATTGCGATTTCTCTGCGTTTATCTTAATATTCCAGTCTTTACACCAGTTTTCTATTTCAACACAGGTGGGTTTTAAATTTTTTATTGCATTGTTAGGGTTTCTGGATTTAGAGATGATGGCTGTGTCATCTGCATAATATGCACTCAACTGATGGGTTTCATTCTCATTTTTAGGAAAGTCAGCCGTGTATAAAATGTATAGTATTGGGCCTAAGATACTCCCTTGGGGTACCCCTGCACTGATCTTCCTAATGGTTGAAATATTTTGATTTGACTTAATTTGAAATTTTCTATTAATTAGGTATGAATTAATAAGTTGGACGAAGTTTATTGGCAAGTTCATTTGGTGAAGTTTATAAATTAGGCCTTTGTGCCAGACCCTATCGAACGCTTTGCTTACGTCTAGCATTAGCATTTCTGATGTTTCTTTTTTATAAAAACCATTGCTAATATATTCTACAATTCTAAGTAGTTGCTTTTCTGTAGATAAGTTTTCTCTAAACCCATATTGTTGATTTGGGAGTAGATTTAGAAAAGGTTTGATGTTATTATAGATAATTTTTTCAAAAATCTTACATATGGTGGAAAGCAAGCTGATCGGCCTGTGATTGGCTGGAATTTTTGGATCTTTACCTGGTTTTGGAAATAGGATAATAGTGGCTAATTTCCATGAATTTGGGAAATAGTTTCATTTAAGGCAAGAGTTGTAAATATTTACGATAATATCAATATAATTTATAGGTAGATTCTTCATCATTTGATTATTTATATTGTCTATTCCTGGGGCTTTTTTGTTTTTTAGTTTCCTAATAATATTTATGACTTCTTCTTGATTCATATTGGTGTCTAAATCTATGCTATTGCTTTTGATAATATTATCATAAGCCTGATTAATTTTGTTGTTAAAAATGGGATTATTAATATCATTATCTGTGAATTGCTTTTCAATGGTGTCCGCAAAAATTTATATTTTTTCATTACAATCAACAATTTTATTACCATTAACCATAAGTGGTTGTTCTAGGGCTTTTTTATTTTTGATCCTTTTTGTGAATTTCCATATTGAGTTATCTTGAATGCAAAGGGATTCAACTTTTTGATTCCATTTATGTGTTCTGTAGTCGTTGCTTAGCTCTCTAATAATTTTAGTGAGTTTATTAACTTTTGCTTTATCATCTGGATTTTTTGTTCGTTGATAGCATTTTCTATATTTATTTTTAGTTGAGATAAGATTTCTAATGTGTTTGGGCAGACAAAGTGATATGTCGTATACTCTTTTTGTGCTTGTGGCATTATTATGCGCTTTATTTATATTATCATTGAGCTTCTTGATTTCCTTATCTATTTGATCAGTATTGTTAAGTTGTATCCTCATTTTTGAGTATGTCATGGAATATATTCCAGTTTGTATTTTTAATATATTTTTCTTCAAGCATATTTTTGATGTAAATATTGGCAATTACTGGGAGGTGATCGCTGGAGAGATCATTTACCGTATAGCAATCTATTTTATGATTTGAATTTGTGATAATAATATCTAGAATATCCGATTGGTAGTTGCTCATTCTTGGGATGTATGTGTGATCAGTAGGTGCATAAATTTTAATATTGTTTTCCATAGCGTAGTCTCTTAATACCCTGCCGTTTGCATTGTTATCTCTGCAGCCCCAATTTTGGTGCTTAGCATATAAGTCTCCTACTATGAATTGAGTTTTGTTATTATGAATGATTTCATTTAATTCATTATTAATCAACCCTCTGTTATTTGGGTAGTAAATTGCTGTCATTATGAAGTTTTGGTTGTTTAGGTTTATACTAATTGAAATTTCTTCAAATTTTGGATTGTTACTTTTTGTATATTCAGTAGTTTGAAATCTGTTGTGGGCGTATATAGCCACGCCCCCTCTATGATGTATTCGATCGTTTCTGTATATTGTAAAATTGGGAATGTTAAGGTTAATGCTAGGGTTAGCATGAGTTTCCGTGATAAAAATAATTTCCAGGGAGTGTTCATGAATAAAATTTTTAAGCTCGTTGAGTTTAAATTGCAAGTTGCACGCATTCCAATTTTCGATCTTAATACTATTTCTAATTATGTTGGTTTTATTGACCATTATTTGCTTTTTTGTCTGGTGAAGTAAGCAGCTCTACTGTGCTGACGTTATCTATAATTTTGGTTATGTCTAGTATTCGTGTGCTTTTGAGATAATCTATCGTCAGTTTTAGTTCAGATAGAATATTTCTTGTATAATAACTTTTGAGGTTTCCAGGGTGTCGTTAGCTTTTATATTTTGTACCACTTGTGAGTATGTACGATTGTTAAAGGTCCTGGGGGGATAAGTTTTGATTTCATCTCTCGCAGCCTTGTTTATTTCTTGTCTGCTTTTTAGTTCAATTAGCGTGGGACATTGACTAAAGTTAGCTGTATGCGTTCCCCCGCAGTTACAGCATTTTGGCTCATCGATTGTTTTTTGTGCACAGTCCTTGGTGTGGTGGTTTTCCCCGCACTTAACACACCTGGGAGGGTGGTTGCAACTGTTTTGTGCATGATGAAAATTTTGGCAATTATGGCATTGTGATATGCCTCCTCGTCCTCTGTAACTCTCAACTTTTATATCCATGTTAAAAAGATATTTTTCATTATAAATTTTTCTGTTTTTGACCTCCCTATTGATAGTAGGTAAGAAATCCTACCGAGTCTTTATATTGTGGATAGGGGGGACCATCACTAAAGGGAAGGAAGAGTAGCTTTTCTTCTTCACAGGGGAGGTGGAGAACCGCACTCGCTCTTTGTTGTTTTGTGGATGTTCCCTCCTCTTGCATTGAGGGTTTGAATAATAATTGCGGATGGGTTAGGGGGTATAATTTGAGGTGGTGCGTTATGGTTTGCATTATTATCATTGAGAGGATTATTATCGTCCGTAATGTTATTGTCATCTTGACAAAATTGAGGGGGGGTGAAATTAATAGCTGAATTATCAGCGTAGTTAAGGGGGGCGAAAGAATTCGAGTTATAATTAATTCTTTTTTTGTGGGAAGGATATTCATCGTCTGTGGTAGGGGAGCAAACCCTTTTTGAAATTTTAGTGAGGGAGGTGGGATCATAATTTTTGTTAAACACATTTTGCAAGGTACGCATAATAATGTTAATGATGTGTTTAGCAGCTCTCTGAATAGGAAGTGACACATCTTTAGTAATAAGATCATTTAAATTTTCATTAAAAGCTGGATCGAATTGCATGGTTATTATTGGGAACGATGATAAGTTTTGATCAGGGGTGATAATAAAAGGGTATGAGTCGTTAACTATACAAAAGTTGCTCAGAATAAAAGAGTAATTTGTATCAAGAATAGACTCACCCATTTTGCGAAGAATGGTGTTTGTCTTGATTGTGAGATTATTATAGCTCTCCATGAAGAAGGATTTCTCCTCTTTTGTAGTGCACTTTTGAATAAGAGTTTCTAGTGTTTTATACTTCTTTATGCAAGCACAAAGTTCATAAACAAAGTCTTTAGGCACTGGTATTGGTAAGTTCTTGATAATTTCGTATGTTTTAGCATTGTCCACGTTAGTTTGTAATCCGTGAGCTAATACGTGTTCGAAAATATTGTAAACTGTAAGAAATCCTAATGAGTCTTTATATTGCGGGTATGGGGGCCCGTCGTTGAACGGGAGAAAAAGTAGTTTCTCCTCTTCTTCAATTGGTAGGGGGAGCACTGATACATCTAGTAAGTTTTGGGATGGTCCCTCTTCGAGCTGAGTTGGAGCGAGGCCGGGGGGGGGGGCTGAAGATCGCAGGTGTGCCCTCGATCGTCTCTCCTTCCCTGCAGTGAAGTCTTTTGTGTAAATTCTCCATCCTTTGTTTCCAAAGGCGTTTGAATTGGGGGGTGATGGTGAATTTTTCATCCTATTGAATTGGGATGATGTAACCCCTTGTATTTGTTGATCTTGATTGAGAAAGGATGGGTGCTTGTTTACATCTGGCAGTGATGAGGAGGGTGAATAGTAGTCAGGCCGTTGTTCGCAATTAACGAAGTGGGAGTTTTCTCCTTGATTATCATACACATCCATAAGCAGAGGTGGTGATGAGTTTCTTGATGAGCTATTGCTACCATGAATACTGTTTAAATTTTCATAATTGGAAGTACGAATAACAGTTTGTAGAAGTAAAAACAGTTTATTTATAGGTGATTCGACATTTGATAGTTGGGGGAGTATTGTAGACATTTTATTTATGAGATCTCTGAATGATTTATCATTAAAAAGATCATGTATTAATTGTAGAGAGTTTAGGAAGTCATGATGGGGGAGTTCGTTATCATTGGAATGTTGTCCGTTGTGGTTGGGGTGAATTTGTACGGAACGGGCTGTGACGTGTGAGTGACTCGTTAGGTGGGTAGTCAGTTTGGTTGTACCAGTTAGTGTTATTTTTTAGTTGTTTGTGGTTGGGGGTGTTATTCGTTAGCTCATATTTGTTATAATCCGTTCTATGGTTAAAATAGGGGGTTTTATCGAAGTTTTGATAGTTGGAGAACTGGTTAAACTTGGTTCTATTTTGGGGGGGTTTGGGGAAGTTTGGGCACCCTCTGTAGTTTGCCGGGTGTTCCCCATGACAATTGGCACATCTAGGTGCGCTAGTTCTTACAGTAGAAGAGAGGTGATCTTCTCCACATTTAACGCAATTAAGTGGCATTTGACAAAACTTACTGGAGTGTCTCCATAGCTGGCATCTATGGCATTGGGATATGAATGAGTTATTTTTGAATTTTTCGACTGTGATTTGAAAATAGCCGAGTTCACTAATTTCTGGTAACTTGTAGGACAAGGAATTGTTTGGCATTTTGACCAGATAAAGGGGGAGTAATCTGCGATCTCCCTTGGGGTATCTCATTTGATTTATTTCTATGGGGATGAAATTTATTTTATTTAAGTCCTCTGTAATTTTTTCGATCGAGATGTTTAATGGTAATCCTCTGATTACGAATTTAAGGGGTCTGGTGGTTCGGGGGTTTATAATGTAGTGGTTAATTTTTTGATCAATAAGGAATTTGGTAGTAAGTCTGTGTTGCTCGGGTGTTTTAACGAAAATCTTGAGATGATTTCCCGTTGGCTTGCCAGTAATTTTGAAATTTAGGGAGGAGTTAAGAAATTCTAGTAATTTAGCGAAAGGTTGATCGGTTTGTATGATAATAGCAGGTGGGTTGGGGGGTGGAGGTTGCGGGGGAGCATTACTATAATTATTATTATCATGGGGAGGATTATTATCTCCCGTAATGTTGTTTCCATTTTGATTCGATTGCGGGAGGTTGAAATTATTAGCTGAGTTATCAGCATAGTTAAGGGGGGCGAAAGAATTCGAGCAATTGTTACTCCTTTTCTTATTCGAAGATATTCTTCATCGGTGTTAGGGGAGCAGACCCTTTTTGACATTTTAGAGAAGGGGGTGGGATCATAATTTTTGTTAAATTCGTTCTGAAGAGTGCGCATTATAATATCAATTTTATGTTTGGTAGCAATCTCGAGAGGTTGCGTCATATCTTTAATCATAAAATCATTAAGACATTCATTAAAAATAGGATCAAATTGTCTAGTTATGTTTGGGAAAGACGATAAATTTTGATCTGGGGTAATAATGAAAGGATAAGTATCATGCACTAAACAAAATTTGCTCAGATTAAAAGAGTAATCAGTATTCAGAATGGACTCACCCATTTGACGAAGAATGTTGTTTGTCTTTATTGTGAGCAAATTATAGTTCTCCATGGTGAAAGATTTTTCCTCTTTAGTACTGCACTTTTGAATAAAAGTTTGTAGTGCTTTATAGTTTTTGATGCACGCACAAAGTTCGTAGACATATTCCTTGGGCACTGGTAATGGTAGGTTTTTAATTTGATTGAACGTTTTGGCATTGTCCACATTTGGTTGTATACCATGTGATAAAACATGTTCGTAGATGTCATAAATAAATATGGCATTTCGCCCATAGGCAAGTATGTAAACATTCTTTCGCATTTTAGGTTTTTGCTTTGGTGCATCTTCGCAAAATATTTGTTGACGCCAATCGTTGATACACAGGCAGTATCTTTTCTACAACTTGTTCTATCAGACAAATAATATTTGATGCATCTTGATAACCCTTTATTTCCCAAAAGCTCACGCTTTTTAACAAAAAAGGGCAAAAAACCGTTTAGTCAAATTAAACATGTAGTTCAAAAGGCACTCATCAGATTTAAATAATTTGACAGTTAATTTCCGAAAATGGGGCAAAACAGCTGGATAAAAACAAATTTGTAACAATGCTTTTTTTTGCTCGACAAAAAGTCTTTGAATAATTCTTTTTTTCCTATTTTTCCCATAATTAATGAGATTCTTCTTTTTCAGTTAACCTTGAATATTTTGAAGACTTTTAATTTCTTCATAAGAAAGTTGTCTTTTGGAAAAAACTTCCTTAACATTATTTTCATACAATTTTTGTCCAATCCAACCAATGAAAAATAAAATATTATGAGAGCATCCCATAAATATTGCAGACGCTCTAGCACTTGAAGCGTACAGAGCCATCTATGGTCAGGTCTAATTAAGGGTTTTAGTAATTTCATCTGAAGAACTGAACAAACTTGGAAATATAATTAATTCTCTTTGTATCAGAATTCTTGAGATCAAAATATATGTTGTCACATAACATTTCTAAGTGCTTCAAAAATGGCTCTGTAATATGTTTTGAGGAATTGTTTGCGATATGGCATGTTTCTCCATCTAAGTCCTACAAATGTGGAGCATTGATGTATCTAAATTTAGTTTTGTAGGAATTAGTATAACGTTCTCACATTTGCGGGAACCAAAGACAACATGAATACATCAGAGGATAAAAATAAAATATTTATTTTTCGGAAAATGATACAGTCACAAAACTGAGTGACTAACTTAATATAAATTAAAATACAAAAGTATATAACAAACTGAGTAGTAGTAGCAAATACTTTACACCTAATTTCTGAGAGCAGAAAGAAAATCAGGATGTGCTCGATGACGGTTGCAGGTTCGGTGTTCCCTTCGATCTAGCGAACTCTACAGTTACAACACCATTTTTTCCCGACGCATTGTATTACCAGAATCCATTAAAACACTTATCAAATTTGGAACTGTCAACCGATTTTCTCTGAAAATTGAAAGAATAGCATTATAAATGCATTCTGCATTACAAGCAGGCAATTTAATCGAAGCTAAATGCCTCAAAATGTCCACGGCACCACTATTGCCATGAAAGTTTGCTCGACAGTTGAAATCGTGCTTTAACTTATTTTTACACTTGCAAAACCTTGATAATATTTCTATATCAAGCGCTTTGCCTACATCAACACTTGTAGCTACAACCGCACCATTCATTGACACATGTCCTTGTCTTTCCCAGGTACCATCGATTGCTACAGGAATGTCAATTGAATTGTTGGCAGTTTCAGCTTCTCTTGCTGCATTATTCATGCTCTTCAAGGCAACATTTTGAATTGCAGACCCTAATTCACTTGCAGCTTCATCGAATCTATGTGGTGGAGCAGGCAAGTTCATGATTCCACAAAAGATTTGAGCAGCCGCTTTTCTTTTACCAATGCTTCTCATGGTATATATGTCAACATTATGACATATGTCTATGAAACATTTCAAAATATGTCTATGAAATATATATAAAACATGTTGAAATTTATGTTTTGTTTTTATTGTCATGCCATATATACAGCACAGCTGTCGCTATATTCCGTAATAATGCAGATATTGATATAGGTTGGAGTAAAAATTCTGCGTTACCTACATTTAACTACCAGTTGCTTGGTTTCCGACATATAACAAGCTTTACATGATGTTTTTCTTCAAATTTTTAATGGAACCATACCTTCTACATCTAATATGTAACTGTGTCACATTCTTGGACTCTTTTTTTTTTTGTCTAAATTAATTCCCTTTGGTATGGTATTGTATTACTTAATAATCTAAACCCTGGCAGAGTTACTGAAAACTGGATCAATATTAAATTATCAAATATTATCAAATTTTATCATTAAATTATCAAATATTGCTTAAATCACAGTAAATTATATGTTTATAACCTTTATCCTATGGTTAACACATATCGTTATTTCTGTAAGAACACATATAGTTTCAAAAAGAATGTGCTTATGTTAAAATTAAGTAAAATACACTTTTTAAAAACAAGAATTATACATTTATTTACAAGTTTTAATGTTTCGAAATGAAACATCCATAACAACAATTCCAGTTCGGAATAACAAATAATATAGGAACAATTTATTTGATGTTTATAAATTATATTCTTTTTCTGCAACAACATGAAGGATTTATAGCATTTTTTAAAGGTAATTAGTGAAATTTCGCTAATTTTTTTTCACTATTCTTATATAAAAAGATTCTCTAAACTTGCTTAGAATCATTTAAATAATATTCTTTTAGATCATTCACTAGAAAACACTATCAAAAACATTCATACCAAATTTCATAAATATATACGCAATACATTTTGAAATATGTTTGTCGTAAGTAAAGTTAATAAAAAATACAGTTTTCAGAAAAATCAGGTTAAAAGTAACAATTGCACATTTCAAGCTTAAAAACTATTGAAGATATTCTAAAATGTTTCAAATTTACTCCTTCTATCTTTTAAAATCCACCTTTTTGGTAAGTTATACCCTCTGACCTTTCAGTCTTAGCATATTTTTTTTTCTTTTAAGCACGATTTTTTTCCCGCTTAGTTTTCGCAACAGGCAACGATTGTCTTTTTACCTTGTTGATACAGTTTTTGTCAAATTTATTGTACATAACAATCGTATATTGTCCAGACTCCATGTTCAAAGCACTGAAATGATCTACAAGTCCTTGAAACCCTTTATTAAACTGTATAACAGCAATGTTAGCACCTAATGTGAATGTTTGCAGTTGCACAAAAATATTCTTAGGCACAGGCTCACTATTCCATAAACAACCATGAAAACTTTCAATTCTGTTCTGTTTTTCCATGCAGGCATTTTTTTTTAACAGCTCTTGATCACACAATTGCATGTATGAAGGTTTAATCGCATTTAAAATTTCTTGGGGCAAACAGTACCTTTATCCTTGTACACTGTTCAGGCAGCTTTCGCTCGCTGAAAAGCACACCAACTTACTGGGTCATGCATTTATTTTTGCGCACGTGAATAGCAATGAAAAAAGACTGGTATTACAGACCTTTGCATACTTTCTAAATAATTGACATTGCTACGAATAACAATTCCATAATAATTCTGGATCTTGTCGACGTCTTAGTCTCTCTTCATGTTCCTGAATTGACTCTCCAGCTCTTGATTCAGAGTTTCAGAAACGATTTGATTCCAATCGAGAGAAATGTTGGTCAAATATTTCATTTGCTCTTGTTTCACGATGTCTTCGTCTGTGTCTTTCCATGCAGGCATTTTTTAATAGCCCTTGATCACGCAATTGCATGTAAGTAGGTTTAATGNACGAAGTATCACTGATTCAATATATCGAAAATATATGTTTATATAATCGTAAAAAGTCACAGTTAAAAAGTATTAGTTAAATTTATTTCTGGAACGACTATCAATTTTTTGATTGGCTGATAATTCTAAGCTATCACGTGACCTCTCAAAATGATGACCCGCTTCGAAAGGTAACCCTTCCAGTTCGATGGCGCGTAAATGTTACAGTTGAATTCGGAAACCGGTCACATTCGAATAGCGAACGAACGGGCTCGATGAAATCAAATCGAAGAGGCGCGTTTCAGTTGCATAAGGCCCTAATTCAGTAACTGTAGAAGACAAGTAATTTACATTGTCAGTCCCCGGATTTCCATACTTAGCTAAATGTTCAGCTAAAAAAGGGTCAAACTTGCCCATTAATTCAAGAAAATTACCATTGTGAAATGAACCAATTGTCTCGTCACTTCCAAAAAATGCTAACCCACGTTGGCAAAGAAACTGAGTTGTTGCAACAACTCGAGCTAGTACTTTTCGCCAATACAACCTTTCATTTGCATATTCTTCCACTAGCTTGCTATCAATTCTCATAGAAGAGGTTAACCTTTGAGATAAAGCAAGCACAGAATTCCTGTGAACCATTGAGTTCTCATGCTCGTTTAACCTCTCTGAAGTATTTTTCCAATAAGAAAAGCCTCCTTTGCAAAGCGTTTGGTCACTAGCACTGAAGAGTTTACATAATTTGTAAACTATTCAGTGCTAGTGACCAATCGCTTTGCAAAGGAGGCTTTTCTTATTTCATACCTGCCAACTCTTCCGGATTTTCCGGAAGATTTTATTTTCATATTTAAAGTGGTAGTAAGTATATACTATTTTTCTTTTTATAAACTTAATTTTTAGATGATTTTGATCACCACTATTCTTACAAAAATTAAGCACATATATTAATATGCGTTACTATCATGGTTGTTAACTTAAGTTTTCTCAAATACAACGTATTTGTTTGCTTAAAATTGAAGTTTTAATTCCAGTTTAATACCACTGGGAAAAATGATAATGGTAGGTATTAAAAGTTGGCAGGTATGACATATGTAGCAAAACACTGCATTTTTTGCTGGTGAGTAAACCAGCCATTCTCTTTTGAGTAATTCATTATTTTTCTTTTTTCTGAAAAAACTTGCCTTAGTCAAAACTCTTTCTTTGTTTCCAATCATACATCTAGAGTTGGTAATTAATTGAATGTTCTGCTCAGGTTTGTTCAATACAATGTATTCCCGAAAATTATCTGAAAAACTTTCAGGCCATAAACCAACATCACTATAATATGAATTATTTGATTTACATGAATGCTCAGACAGGTTTGATAGATCATCTACCTGCTGATTAAATGTAGTTATTTCTTCTTCAACAAAACCAGTTCCTTTACAAACCGGGGATGATTTTTCACAAACCTCATCAAATTCTGATGTACCAGAAATGTGTTTAAAGGCATCTGTTTCAAGTTCTACTTTATCTGTTATGGAAACTTCCTTTGCATTCTGTACGTTTTCAGTCTCAGTAGGATTTTTATCTAGAAAATTGTCCATGAATCCTTTCATTTTTTTGTTTTCATCATTTCGTTTTTTCTTCAATTTTCTTTTACCGTGACCACTTAGCTGTTTCGTAGACATTGTCAACACACGTTTACGAGAGGCAAAATGTGTTTATATTTACAAATCAGAAATTCACTTTGCTGCCAACAATAAGAGCCCCAACTCAAAAATAGTTCGTATCCTCAGCTGCCGAGCTGCATCGCTTTCTTCTTTAGGGAGCGTTCTCGTTGCATAAAATTCACACATGCGTAAGCAGTTTGTGGTTGAAAACATTCCCGCGCGCATCTCGGAAATTGGATGCAGTGTAAATGGCTCTTTATAGGTTTTAAATTTTGTGTCTTTAGTGCCCCATCAGACACTGGGCCCATGCCCCGTAGGCCCGTGCGATAATAAGGCCCTGCCTGTACCGGCCACCTACGTGAACAAGCTTTGACAGTATATTTTCTTGTCATTTGATCAATTACGTCTGCGCCGAATTTAGTTCCATTGTAGAAAGCAATGGTATGTGGTAATTTTTTTTTAATCATTTGTGATTTCAACTGTTGGATGAAGACTACTTAACAACAAAACATTTTTATCTTTTTCCCCCTGGTAAACAGACTAATGTCATTATGAGTAAGTACAGTGGTCGAATGCAATTCGGTTTTCGACACTTTTACAGAGACATGTATTTCTCTACTTGAGCGTTTTACAGTTCCTCCAAGGCTGGTGTTTTTTTAATTTAACGCCTCTGCAAGTTTCAACGTAGTAAAAAAGTTATCGGTAGTAACGTTTCTACCTTTGTTCTCATATGGACTTATTAGACGTAATACAGGGGTAGAAGTGACCAATGAGAAAAAAATAGGATTGTTTTGAAAAAAATAAAGGATATTCCAGAAAATCCTATATTTTTTTTTTCTGAAATAAAAAATAGGGCAAAAAAGATCTAAATTAAATTGAAAAGCACGGATCATATATGGATAACTTTAAAACTTAATTATTTAACACTTAACACTTAACTATCAGAAATCAAGTTTTGTGTCATGCTTTCCTGGCTGTTAATTGCGGTTGAAGGGTCCTCAAATGAAACTTCAGATTTTTGTTCAAATTTCTTTTGTTGAATTTTTTCTGTTTGAAATGCCGCATTCATTTTTGCAGTTAAAGCAATCTCCCTGTCCATATCCTTTAAAGCTTTGGCTACCATTCGTTTTTTCTGATGATGGTCTGCAAAGTAATTTTAGAAAAAAACTAAAAATCAACGAGAAAAACAGCATTTTTGAAAACAGATTTCTTTGTGAGTTTTAAGGCCACATAGGGCTACCATTCTAAGTTTTTTGTTTTTACCAAATTTCTTGAAATGTTCAGGGTAGTTGTGCTGTGTAATATTAAATACATTTACAAACTTTTATTAAAATACATAAAAAATTATTAAATTTTGAAATAAATTAATTTTTAACTGTTTTGCACGTTCTAATTTTGCTATTATATAAAGTTTTTAACACATATTTTGGTTCATAATTTTCTAAAAAACTATCGTTTTACTGATTTTTTTTTCTCCAGAAAAGAAAACATTTTCGTAACATAATCATCTGTAAAAACAAAAAAAAAGAAATGAAATTTAAAAATTGTTTCCAACAAAATTATTTATATATTTATGCGAAGGTAATGTACTGAAGTTCAGAGTCATGTTTAAAATTTGTTTTGAGAAAAACGGTATTTTTAGTTTAGTAAACTTATATTATTAACTAAATATCATATATTTTGGTCAATATTTATGAACTATAATAAAAAAATGCAATTAAAAAAGTTTCAGTCCATAAATTATAAAAATTTTATGAAATATGCACTCCTCACTATAAAAATACATTTATAAAGAAGTTTTTTTCACGAGAATCAAATTTTTTTTTACATATCTGAACCAAATTATTTAAAACTTGTCTCACATACTTAAATATATTCAATATAAAGCATACGATTCCATAATAAGTAAAAAAAATCAGTAAAAAATATATTCTAGAAATATAACACTGCAGCAAATGTTTCTGCGAATTTTATACAGAATCTGTTATGAACATGGAAAGATTTTTTTTTCCTTTTGTAAAACATGTCAATATCAAACATTTAATACTAAATTGTAGTATAAAATTCTGAAAATATGTACATTTTTCCTCAAAAGTGCATTACAGCAAGGCGATTTTTCAAGAAAAATACATTATTTTACTTAATTGTAATGAAAATTTAGTTTACATCCATTTCAAAATAATAACTGCAATAATTATATCGAAATCCTCTAGCACAGTAGGTAACAGCTTCATTTTTTTTTTCTTTAATTCTTTATTGTTCTAAGACTTTTTATATTTTTTTTGAAATTCTGTTCTGACGATACTCACCAGACTGCCTTATTTGCTTCTGAGTAGCTTTCATCTTTGTTGTTGACACACTATCCTCTATAAATGACTTGTAGGTAGCCAGTTCAATCGACTTTGCCTAACCTATGCTATATTCACTAATGGTAATGGCAATATCCAATCTTTTTCTCGAAACAAATACCTCATTTGGGCTTTCGCCCATATGCAACTATGTAAACATTCGTTCGCATTTTGGATTTTTGATTTGGTACATCTTCGCAAAAGATCTGTTGGTGCCAACCGTTGATACACAGGCAGTATCTTTTCGACAATTTGTTCTATCAGGCAAATAATTTTTGATACATCTTGATAACCCTTTATGTTACCCTCCTGCTTTAAAAAAAAGGCAAAAAACTGTTTGGTCAAATTAAGCAATTGATTAATTCATGAACAGCCTTTCATGTTCATGATTAATTCATGTAAAAATTAAGTTCATGTAAAAGGCACTCATTAGATTAAAATAATTTGACATATTTGTTAAAATGTAGCAAAACAGCTTGATAAACACCAATTTGTAACAATGTTTTTTTTTTTTTTTTGCTCTACAAAAAGTCCTATTTTTCCCATCATTAGTGAGATTTTTCTTTTCCAGTTTACCTTGAATATTTTGAAGACTTTTAATTTCTTCATCAGAAAGTTGCCTTTTGGAAAAACTTCCTTAACATCATTTTCATACAATTTTTGTCCGATCCAACCAATGAAAAATGAAATATTATAAGAGCATTCCATAAATATTGCAGACGTTCTATCACTTGAAGCGTATTGAGCCATCTATGGTCAGGTCTAGTTAAGGGTTTTAGTAATTTCATCCGAAGAACTGAACAAACTTGGAAAAACAATTCTCTTCGTATCAGCACTCTTGAGATCAAAATATATGTTGTCACATAAAATTTCTAAGTGCTTCAAAAATGGCTCTGTAAAATGTTTTGAGGAATTGTTTGCGATATGGCATGTTTCTAAATCTAAGTCCAACAAATGTAGCCTTGATGTATCTAATTTTAGTTTCAACACCATTTTTTCCCCTCGCATTGTATTACAAGAATCCATTCAAACACTTAACAAATTTATTTGTAAATGGCAATCTATTTTCTCTGAAAATTATAGCATTATAAATGCATTCTGCATTTCAAGTCGGCAATTTAATCAAAGCTAAATGCCGTAAAATCACTTTCTACTGGTCTTCAGCAAAGTATCTAACAAATACAGCTAAAATACTTTCAGATTAGTGATCTCATTAATGTTGAATGGGAAAAAAAGAATTCTATAAAACTTTATACTGATTTTCTTTAATTGTTTTTGCAAGTCCATACTTTAGCTTATATGATGCTGTTCTACTAATGTCTAATGAATTTAAATGCCATGGTATCACGTGATAATGTTTTAGTTAATTCCACAATTTGTGGAGCTCAAAAAAAGGAGTTCATCCAAAAATAACAGAGCAAGAGCTTCAGCTCTAGATTTTCGCGTTACCAAATCGTCAGTACGTAATTCATCAGTATGAGTTAGATTTTTCGGATCCAGGATAAAGTGAATTTAAAATCTGGTAATTCTTAACAGATTGACGAAATTTTTTTGAATAACTGTTCCAGAATGATTAATCAAAGATTTAAACCCTTCATTGTGATATTTGATTGATGTATGTTGTCGTTACACATCTTCCTGGAGAAGGAAAACCTAGACCAGGTCCAGAAGGCCCCGTCGCGTCAGTTCCCCATATATCTGCAGAAAGTCCCGATCAACCAGTAGCTGCTTAAAAGAAGCACCAAGGCAAAAAGACGGTCATCAAGACTAGCAAGTTGTGAGCAGGAACAAGGTTGGAAAGTCTTTCCCCCATTTTGAGCGACTGAACCATCTGACTAAGGTTTTTTGCAGGTTCTTATTAGTTAGAGGAACCACTAGGGCAGGATACTGACTTGACCTCTGGATTGACCTGCAGTCGTTAGCTGAGCAAAGTGGAACGGCCTTCACGCCTTGAGTGGCTCTACCAGGAGAATATTCTCCCGACGTACTTCACCCGTTCCGCCTAGGGATGGGTGAATTGCATGTAATACAGAAACAAGTACCTGGGTTATCAATCTTGCGGCACCACACGTTGATTTCTTCCAAGATGTCTTTTGTTATTAGCCATTCAAAACAAAACCTATTCTTGCAGTCTTTTTCTACATCGCTAATATCGTTTTCTTTTAAAAACTTCATGCTTACATAAAAAAATGCGATTTACGACTTAAAAAATGTATGCCGAATATACAACACTTACACGTGAAAATATTTCGCCAGAGAAAATTCTAACACGTGGCGCAACTGTAATCTACAACCCCACAGCCTCCGCTTTTAATTCCAAAAAAATTCGCCAAGCAGTAAGGATTTTCTTTACCCAATCCATCCCCGCAAAAGCGTCGCGCCTCTCCCAACACGAACAGAAGAAGAAACGAATTCTTGTTGAAAATAGGAGCCAACTTATCAAGTTTCAGATATTGCAGACGTCTAGAATTTGCTTCACAGAAAAACTGTACAATTATGTTTATTGAAGATAAAACTTTAAATATAATGAAAGAACACTACACTCAACAAAACTAAACATAACTGTCCAAGAGATGTAACATACTCTATACAAAGCAAAAACCTAACTGACTAAATACAAAAACACCCACTTGTTGAAACACAACAGGACGTGACACGGCAAGGAGCAAAACCATGCCCAATCTATTTGTTTACATTTTCCAACATTAGGTCCCCTATTCCTGTGTGAAAAGTTAAACATTTAATTATAACCTTGAGTTAATAAGTCCTTAAATATATTTTATTACAAAAAGATCTAATGTGTTCTTTAACCGCAGGTTTTGTGAATAAGTCCGCTGTATTGTTCAATGTTCTAACATATTTCAGTTTTAAGAATTTGTCATTAACATATTGTCTCACAAAATGGTAACGAACATCAATGTGTTTGCTTCGAAAGTTCTCCACTTCAGATTTAGAAAAATCATTAGCAGCACTGTTATCAAAAAACAATTCAAAGCTTGTTATGTCCAATTTGAGTTTTTTTATTGGTTAGCGCAATTTTTAATCACTCTAACTCCTTGGTTGATTCTGATCCCCGCTTACCGGACCTTTAATGAAATGGCTGCGAATTATTGTAGTGCACTGGTTTTCGAAAGGTTATCACGTGACATAGGCGTTGGTGATTCGCCTAGCCAGCAAAATTCGCAATTGCCTCTTCACGGTACCTTTCGAGCAGTGGAACTACGCCCCACCCCCCGACACCTGCTCGATTGATTTGTTTGGAAGGGATGGTGGAGATTCCGCACCCCACGCATTACCAGCATGTGTTCCATGAGCAATGCCTGCTCAATTGGATGCGCACCAGTCAAAAGACTTGTCCCCTCTGTCGAGAAGCCATCGTCATTTAACTTCATGTCAAAGCGATATAAGTTATTTTAAATATACACGAGGTCAACATTGGGTGTTTATATGTTGACCTTTTGGGGCTTGAGTGGCAACCAGGCGCGACGGCAGGTGGTGGATAGCCGAATGTCCTGTTGCACTGAATAACAAATAGGAGGTCGTGAACCCAGGTGTCATACGACCCGTGCCTTGGTTGAATGGAATTGCGGTTATAGTGTCTTAACGGAGCCTCTGGTGCGACTGGCGAACCTCTAGAGTAATAGCTTTAACCAGCATCTCAGGCAATACAGGGCTGTCTTTCTTTACCTGAACATAAAATTTGAGGTAATTTATGGCTGAAAATGACAAAAATACAACTCAAATTACTGCTTCTGCAGGTGAAAATCCCAAAGTAGACCTTTCTGCAAAAGAAAAGGAAACTAAGGAAAAGCCACCCAGGACGGAGAAGAAATGAACCCTTCATCAAAAGAGGTAGATATGACCTCTACCCAGTCAACATCTCAAGTGGGGCAGGAAGCTATTAATAGCATGACTGCCTGCCTCCATGGGAGGGATCAAACTTAAAAAAAAGATTGTCTGGTGCACAGAAAAAGAAACTTGCCCGAGAAAAGAAGATTGTTGATGGTACCTGGGTTGAAAAACCCAAACAGAGAGGCGAGAAAAGACAAAGTCAAAGGATGGAACAAGATGTGGTTCCAAAAGCTGCCTGGACCTGAAGGTATAACCTTTAAGGAGGCTCTAACGGTAGTTATAATGGCTGTGATTCTTGAGGGACATTCTCGTGAGCGTTTATCGGAAGAACAAGCCTTAGACCATGAGTTCCTGATAACTAGAAAAATTTCAAGAAATGAAGAGGGTTTCGTCCCCACTTTTCTTTTTAGCAGACTGGAAAATGGGGCACCTATTATCAACTATGCAGATCTGGAGAGCTCAAAGTGGCTGGAACAGACTGTAGTTGAATTAAACACCCCTGGCAGCAGCATACTCTCTTGGTGGGAGAGGCAAGGAAACTTGTCATAACCACTAAGATTATTGCCAACCGAATGGAATATACTTCATCGGAGAAATGAACCATCAGGAAAGGAATTTTCATAAATTTAATTTAAATTTATGGCCAAAAAACAAATTTTATGTAGATTTTTGTTTCAAAATAAAGGTTGTTCGGTACATGAAACCCGATAACTCTTTTATTACTTGTTATAAAACAGAAACAAATGCATAAACTTAATCTAATATACATATAAATAACTAGAAAAAAAATTTCATTTCTATAGGATGAAAACAAAGCCACCTGGAACATTTTGAATACGTGAAACATAACAAAGAACAGCTTTTTGTGTAGGGCAATTAATAACATGTCATTTTATCAACTATTTAACTTGTATCAACTTACTCAACCATAAAAAAGTGATTTTAAAGTTACAAATTAAAAGTTTCTTATAAATTCTGAAATTGAATCGTAAACGATAATTTTTTTCATAAATGCTACATCAACGCAAATTAACTTTGATTGGCGACAATATGAAATTTTTGTTACTATTTATTACAAACTCTTATAAAAGCACATGCAAATTCTTTTTATAACTTCTTTAGGTACGTTCTAACAAGTTTTTGTCAAACAGGAATAGAACTAATTACTTTGGTACCACACTAATGTACCAACGTATATGCCTCATATGAGGATCAGAAATTTTTTACTGTTTATAAAAACTTAAATTAAAATCCTCCAGGACAATAAGAAGTGTCTTTTTTCAATTTCTTTTTGTTAGTGACACAATTATCCTTTTTCGCTTACGTTGCCTGAGCCTACGTTGATCTTGTCGCTGTGCGATTTTGAATGAGAAGGAATTAGCAACTTCGTTGTCAGACAGTTTCAATGCTTCAACTTTTCCGAGATTGAAGTCCTCTACAGCCTCACACACAGCCAGTTCCAGTCTACTTCGGGACACAAACACTTCTTTTGGGCATTTTCGCCAGATCATACTCATTTTTATTTTGTGTCTTACCCGCTGTACATCTTTCAAGTATATCATTTGATGCCAGACGCTAATATACGGGCATTATCTTCTCCACGACAAGCTGAGACATATGCATTTTCATGCTGTTATGAGAATTAGGGGTTTCACTCTTGGCGTTTGCTCTTTGGTAGAAACACCAAGATGTTTCCCCTTTCGGACATTTCGAATGATACGGTCATGATGGGTTTTTATAATGGGTCGCAATGGCATTCCCATCATGTCAAGATGGATTTTTATAACGGGCTAACATAGCATTCCCATCATGGCATGATTGAATTTTCTAATGGGCCAACATAGCATTTCCATCATAGTGCAATAGTTTTTTTATATTAGCCCAACATAACATGCCCATCACAGCTTGCACACACTGAAATGAAGTTAAATTGTTTTGTTTTAGTTTACTATTATACTATTTTTAAAAAAAACAGTAATTTCATATATTAAGGACCTTTAGATTTCTTTAAAATATCAGTTAGCCTCATATAAATAAATTAAAAATAATCTGTACAATTTGCATACCTAACAGCAGTTTGGGTTCAGTGGTTAGGTGGAAATATATGTTACCTAAGAGTTACAGATTTGAAACATCTCTTTTTCGGCATAATTAAGAAATCATAAAATAGAAAAATCTTTCAATGAACCTGATTTTGTTAGTTTAATAAGTAATTATTTCAATGTTGATTTAATACCTACATTTTAAGTGTAAGTATTGATTCAATTTACAAAACAAAATATTTTTTGCAATAAAACAACAAGAAGAATATTTAAAATAATTTATTAACAAGATTTATAAAAGTTTTTAAACACGTTTGGGTTTATTTAAATCACAAATTTTTTCAGTTAAAAATCTGTTTCGTTTCTTCAGATTCTCCTGAATTTCATTCAGGCTCATCGATTTTGCCTCCATATAGACTCTCAATTGAGCTGTAAGAAAAGTAAAACAAAATTAGTATTAGTGTTTATAATTTATTTTTAAATTATGTATACGTCAACAAATCATTCATTTTTTTGAACATTTTACACTGGTAAATGTCTTAAATAGTACAAAGCTATATACATATATGAGTGTGTATGCACGTATACATGAATGCACACACATATGTAATATACACATATACAGTGAACTCTCGCTACTACAATATCCGATACAACAAGAACTCCCTCTA
>NC_092213.1:68212643-68214632 GCF_043381705.1 Parasteatoda tepidariorum | reverse complement strand
AACTTCAACATTCAATTCAATTCAATTCTCTCTTTTGCATGTAACAGAACTATTTCCCAGTCTTCAGGAACATTATTCTTCATAATTTGTTCGCATATCTCTTTAATATCTACCTTCTCTCTTTGGAGACATTCCAGGATAACTCTACGACTTGATTTTGCTTCATCATACCTCTCCCCCAATAGAGTGGGATCATATATCCTTTTCCATTCACTCAAATAAGGGGCGATGGCTTTGTCTTCTATCATGGTGATCCAATCCTCTGAATAATCGAAATCGAAAACTTTCTTAAAATCTATATTGGCCCATTCAGACAATTGGATTGTATCTGTGTACTCACTAAAATCAGTCAATCCTGCAGAGGCAATCTTGTATAACTCTGAATCTTCGGGAACTTTTGATAGATCCACTGGAGGCCAGTGGCCGTGACGAGTTGTGTAACTTATTATGAAGTATTGCACGAATTGTCCAGTTACAGCTTTCAAAGTATCAAAGTTAAGAGATTTTTTATTAGTGGCATATTGTTGAACCTTAATACATCCTTTCTTCACGTCCACTGTTGGATGTCCCCAATGTCTGTATATTCCAAATAACTCAGAAAACTCTATGTAACTTTCAATTGTATCTAATCGTTGGGTCAGATTGCATAATTCACATCTTCTAATAACAGTACAATTAGGTAAATCATATTCTAATCTTTTTTGGTGATAAGTTTTTTATTACTATGCTTCAAGATTATCTTTAATTCTCCAAGTATCAACCCTATTCATTAACATTCCCAAAATTAATGGTTCCCAGTATTTGATGAGATTATATGCTACATTTCCTAATTGTTTTAGCAATTGATCGCCCCAATCATAACATAATATTAGAATTTCTTCTGATGGCACTTCAATATTTTTGTTTTCTTTTGCTAAAGAGATATACAGCAGAGATAAATGTCTACTGGTTATAGTGTCCAAGATGCACATCACTTGTTCATAGTCCATCACCCACCACTCATTTTTAGTATATAAGAGCATAAATCCTGAGGCAATAATGATGGTCTTATGTTTGATTCCTGGAATATGTTTTTTCATCACAAGAGGATTCCAAGAAGGATTGGCTCTTCTTCTTGCCATATTGATTCTTATAGTGTTCCAGGTCTCTCTGGCATATCCTAAAGGAATCATTGCTTTATCTGGAATGCCCAACATCATCTTTTCGTATACATTGTCTAAAGAGTCTTTTAATGTAGGGACAGAAGAACCTAAGCCTCTAGTTATAGACCCTATATCTAATAAAGCTTGTTTCTTTGAAATATTATAATTTCTTGAAAAGGGTGCCTTTTCACTATGTATGGATTGATTATATATATCCCCATATAGAGTCTCAATTTTAATATTAATTCCAGTTAAGTCTTTGATATGTAAATTCTTGATTCTATCTACCTGGATAGATATGTGTTTTGGACAGGGAGTGTGAGGGTCTGTCCAATATCCTAGAAATAGCTTTCTCTCATCATCTAATATGGGGCTCTGTAAATGGCTGTCTGCCAGATGTGGAGTAGGGCCTGGAGTAAATTCTTCTGTCAATAGATCTTCCATTATGGCATGTTGCAGGAGAGTCATATATATATATATATATATATATATAGTAATTTAAAGTTGTTTTATATCTTCTTAAAAGTGAATGTAATATAAAATGCCCATACTAGAATTTTAAACTGATAAAATAAATAAAATTAGTTTGAAAACAAAAACACAACAAAAAATTTAAAAAAGCATTATAATAACATTAATTGAAATTATAAACAAATCTGAAATTCTCTGCATCTTTATATTTATAGATTTTAAACTTAAAAAAACAGAGTAAAAAAGAAAGAAAAGAATTGAAGGAATAAACTAGCTGGAAAAAAAATACAAAAGCAAATAATTACATACAGTCAGATATATGTAGTAATTTTAAGTTGATTTATTTCCTCTTAAATGTAAGTGTAATATAAAAAGC
>NC_092213.1:68190755-68210755 GCF_043381705.1 Parasteatoda tepidariorum | reverse complement strand
TCATCTGAAGAACTGAACAAACTTGGAAATATAATTAATTCTCTTTGTATCAGAATTCTTGAGATCAAAATATATGTTGTCACATAACATTTCTAAGTGCTTCAAAAATGGCTCTGTAATATGTTTTGAGGAATTGTTTGCGATATGGCATGTTTCTCCATCTAAGTCCTACAAATGTGGAGCATTGATGTATCTAAATTTAGTTTTGTAGGAATTAGTATAACGTTCTCACATTTGCGGGAACCAAAGACAACATGAATACATCAGAGGATAAAAATAAAATATTTATTTTTCGGAAAATGATACAGTCACAAAACTGAGTGACTAACTTAATATAAATTAAAATACAAAAGTATATAACAAACTGAGTAGTAGTAGCAAATACTTTACACCTAATTTCTGAGAGCAGAAAGAAAATCAGGATGTGCTCGATGACGGTTGCAGGTTCGGTGTTCCCTTCGATCTAGCGAACTCTACAGTTACAACACCATTTTTTCCCCGTGCATTGTATTACAAGAATCCATTAGAACACTTATCAAATTTGGAACTGTCAATCGATTTTCTCTGAAAATTGAAATAATAGCATTATAAATGCATTCTGCCTTACAAGCAGGCAATATAATCGAAGCTAAATGTCCACGGCACCACTATTGCCATGAAAGTTTGCTCGACAGTTGAAATCGTGCTTTAACTTATTTTTACACTTGCAAAACCTTGATAATATTTCTATATCAAGCGCTTTGCCTACATCAACACTTGTAGCTACAACCGCACGATTCATTGACACATGTCCTTGTCTTTCCCAAGTACCATCGATTGCTACAGGAATGTCAATTGAATTGTTGGCAGTTTCAGCTTCTCTTGCTGCATTGTTCATGCTCTTCAAGGCAACATTTTGAATTGCAGACCCTAATTCACTTGCAGCTTCATCGAATCTATGTGGTGGAGCAGGCAAGTTCATGATTCCACAAATCATTTGAGCAGCTGCTTTTCTTTTACCAATGCTTCTCATGGTATATATGTCGACATTATGACATACGTCTATGAAACATGTCAAAATATGTCTATGAAATACATATGAAACATGTTGAAATTTATGTTTTGTATTTAATATCATGCCATATAATCAGCACAGCTGTCGCTATAATCCGTAATAATGCAGATATTGATATAGGTTGGAGTAAAAAATTCTGTGTTGCCTACATTTAACTACCAGTTGCTTGGTTTCCGACATATAACAAGCTTTTCATGATGTTTTTCTTCAAATTTTTAATGGAACCATACCGTCTACATCTAATATGTAACTGTGTCACATTCTTGGACTCTTTTTTTTGTCTAAATTAATTCCCTTTGGTATGGTATTGTATTACTTAATAATCTAAACCCTGGCAGAGTTACTGAAAACTGGATCAATATTAAATTATCAAATATTGCTTAAATCACAGTAAATTATATGTTTATAACCTTTAACCTATGGTTAACACATATAGTTTCAAAAAGAATGTGCTTATGTTAAAATTAAGTAAAATACACTTTTTAAAAACAAGAATTATGCATTTATTTACAAGAAATGAAACATCCATAACAACAATTCCAGTTCGGAATAACAAATAATATAGGAACAATTTATTTGATGTTTATAAATTATATACTGTTTCTGCAACAGTCAATTTATATGATTTTATGAATAGAACATTATAGCAATAATAATCTGTACAAAAAAAATCAAGAAACGATTTTAAATCTTTCAGGTCTGCAGGCACTTAAATAAATACTGAAAAAATTTTGATTTAAAAAAAATTATTTCTTTCAAAAATTAGATATAATAAAGTAAAACGAAATTATTAAATAGTATTTTAGTTTTGTTTTTTCAAACAATTTTGCATTTTAATAAATATTTTTTTAAGAAATTTGTATTTTTATTTTAATTACGAAGTTCAACCAACTTGAATATTTATATTTTTTAAAAAAATGCGCTCTTAATATTTCAAATAAAACAAAGAATTGGAAAAGCAACAAGTTAGAGATTTAAAAAAAAAATTGTTAATTTCTTATTTATAGTATTTTTAAAAATAACTGTATTCTAGTGAAGGTATCTTAAATAATTGGATTATGCAACATCATTACATTCAACAACATTATTGCAAGATATCACTTTATTTTGAAAAATATTAAATTAAATCAAAATAAATTATATATGTATAACTTTTACTCTACGGTTAACACATTTCTTCAAACACCCACATAGTTTAAAAGTGAATGTGCTTATGTTAAGTAAAATACAGTTTTCAAAAGCAAGAATCATGCATTTATTTACAAGGTTCAAATCTTTCGAAATGAAACATCCATAACAACAATTCCAATTCGGTTTAACAAATAATATAGGACCAATTTATTTGATGTTTATAAATTATATTCTTTTTCTGCAACAGCATGAAGGATTTATAGCATTTTTTTAAAGGTAATTGGTGAAATTTCGCTTAATTTTTTTCTTCACTATTCTTATATAAAAACATTCTCTAAACTTGCTTAGAATCATTTAAATAATATTCTTTTAGATCATTCACTAGAAAACACTATCAAAAACATTCATACCAAATTTCATGAAGATATACGCAATACATTTTTTAATGTTTGTCGTAACTAAAGTTAACAAAAAATACAGTTTTCAGAAAAATCAGTTTAAAAGTAACAATTGCACATTTCAAGCTTAAAAACTATTAAAGATATTCTAAAATGTGTCAAATTTACACCTTCTATCTTCTAAAATCCACCTTTTTGGTAAGTTATACCCTCTGACCTGTCAGTCTTAGCATATTTTTTCTTCTTTTGGGCACGATTTTTTTCCCGCTCAATTTTCGCAACAGGCAACGATTGTATTTTTGCCACGTTGATACGGTTTTTGTCAAAGTCATTGTACATAACAATCGTACATTGTCCAGGTTCTATGTTCAAAACACTGAAAAGATCTAAAAGTCCTTGAAACCCTTTATTAAACTGCATAACAGCAATATTAGCACCTAATGTGAATGTTTGCAGTTGCACAAAAATATTTCTTAGGCACAATATTCCATAAACAACAATTAAAACTTTTATTACTGTTCTGTACCTTTCAATGCAGGCATTTTTTTAATAGCTCTTGATCACGCAATTGCATGTAAGTAGGTTTAATGTCATTTAAAATTTCTTGGGATTAACCACTACCTTTATCCTTGTACACTGTTCAGGCAGCTTTCGGGCGTTAAAAAGCATACCAACTATCTGGGCCAGGCGGGCATTGCCCATGCATTTCTTTTTGGGCACTTGAACAACAATAAAAAAAGACAGCTATTACAGGCCTTAGCATACTTTCTAAATTATTGACATTGCTACGAATAGCAATTCCATAATAGTTCTGTATCTTGGCGATAACTTTGACTGTCAGTTTATTTTTACCACCAAGGCCCTTCGGTTTTGATTTTAGTTTTCGTAACCTACTGCCAACAAGCTTTTGAATGTGGCCAATACATTCATATTTGGTTACACTTCCTGCACCATATATATCCTTTGCAGCTGATGTCCTTGCGAATCTTCATCGCCATAGTAATCGATATATTGCAATTGATTTTTATGGATCGAGCGTTCAAAAATACGATGGGTTCCACCAGACTCCATGCTTGAAGCACAACCTCAGGTATGTGATGAGCTTTCATCATCGCAATCAGATTTGTGTTTATTACAAATGCGACACCATCTCGACATCAATTCAATATCTAATACTTTTTCCGTGTGAATAGACAGAACTGCAACTCAACCATTGAAACATGTGTGACCTCTTCTTTGCCATGTTCCATCTATTGACACGCCACAGCCAACTATTGTTTGGGAATTGTTTTTAGATAGCTTTACTTCTTCAGCAGCTTCCCTCATACAATTGTTGGCTACTTTAGTCGCTGAAGTAGCTATTTTTTTCCGCAATCATGATAAGCTGCTTTAGATAAAGCTGGCATATCTAACGTAGCACATATTTTTTTAGCTCAAGAACAACCTTTACCAATAATCCTCAATCCATAAACAATATGCAAATTCACGCTACTTAGTTTGTCTTGTTTTTGAGAGAATCATTTTCTAAATTCACAACTCTTGCATTGGAAAGTCAAGTTAGAACACAATCCAAAAAGTAAATCTTCTTTCACGAGCAGGTTTTTAGTGAGGCATATTGGGCAACATAAAATTTCCAAAACATTACCGAGTATCGACGTTTTTACAATTCTGTTCCCAGTTATTTCATCAGTTTTAAGCAACTCTTAGCACTAAAACCGCGGGAATTTGAATTTACCTAAAATGTTATAATTTATAAAAATTGGTATTCAGTATTATCCATTGACAAAATTAACCCAGTGTTATAATTTATAAAAAAAATTTTATTATTACAGTGTTATAATTTAAGAAATTTATATTGTTATATTTAATGAAAATTAAACTAACCAGGGTTATATTTAAATTATATATTGGTTCGTAAACATTATTATAATTTACTTTTAATTTCATGGATCATTTTTAACATATAATGTCCTTTGGAATTTATCCATCAACACTAATCCTTTCATAAAATAATAATTTACATTTGATCGTATAGTGTTATAATTTAATTACATTGTTGGTATAATTAAATAAAATTGTTGATCAAATCTTAGGCTTAAGTGTTATAATTTAAAAATTCAATCACTTATAAATTTTAAAAAACATAACCAATCAGTGTTATCATCTAAAAATGTTATAATTTAAATATTTATATGTATTAATTCTTTTGGTTCATTTTTTTACAAACATGTTGATTTTCGATCGTATAGCACTTAGACTAATTTTTTAATAACGATCATTTTGCGTTGTGTGAGTTTAAATCAAAAATTAGGAATATAACTAAAATTATCAAAATAATTACATTGTTATTCTAACGTTAAAATAATTAGCAGCTTCATACCTTAATAACTAACATTTAACATCAGTTATTACTATTCTCTAACGTACTTGTGCAGGCCATCCACGTGCCTCAAGATCAATTATCAATGTTAATCTGATTAGTTAAACGGCAATTTGGACTAGAATTAATTATAAGCAATGTTAATTGACATGATTAATCGAAATAATTTTTCCTTTAGAAGGATTTTAACGATCTTTGAGAATTATGGCACCGGACTGCACGTGTACTACATTATCTCTATCCAAAGAAACAGCATGAGACATAGTCAAAATTAAAGACTAAATTAACGTTTAAAAACAAAGATGTATTTAAACTTAAATCTTGATTACAATGTATTTGCACTTATACGAATATAGTGTCTTCGTTAAACAATAATTAGAACACATTATATTCAAAATTCGGTGCTCCTTCAAATTAAATTCAAATGTTATAACAATTTAAATTATATTAATGGACATATAACATTTCACACATTTTACAATTTATAAAAAATTTGGCTGGGTTTTTTAAAAAAAAATCATCTCGCACGTGGTTTAAGATTAGCGGAGTAGTTAGATTTTTTAGTATCTATTTTAAGTTAATTTAATATTAGAGCAATTTTCGACATTGTTAATTTAAGACAGATTTCTAATCAATAAAATAAAATGAATTATTCATTTAATACTTATCGGTCATCCGGTCCCTGGATCCAGGGCCTAGTAGCCCTAAAGCGTCTACCTAGGAAAAAAAACACCTACTACCTGGAAGGAAAAAAGTTAAGAGACTGGCTAACGCGCTCTGTGTCGAAAATACGAAAAAAAGGAGGGAGAAAAACAGCGCTCTCTGGCAATCTCTGATAGGCTCTCATACCATTACGTCACTCCTCTTCATCCATTACATCACTCCTCTTCAGCCATTTACTGCCTGTTGGGGAATAATCTTTTGCGAAGGGACTTTAAACTCAAAAAGGGGAAAATCGCTTGCACGCGACCCAGCCACCAGCCGATTGTACAAAACAGAATAAAAACATTAAAAGAAAATAAAAGTACTTTTAACAATTCAAATAATGGTTTGTGATATCTCGATTTTTTTTTTTTTGTTTATAAAAATTTGTGTACCGATGAAACTTAATATATAACAAAAATCGCGGAGCGGGTCACTCTGACCCTAGATAATAAACCTTATCAAAATATACGTATGTTATCATTTAACTAAGAAAGCTGAAACATATCTTTTTATATAATAATATATAATATCTTATATCAATAAACAGAAATGTCTTTTTTTTTTTTTTGAAAGAAATATTTTATTGAAAACATTATTCCAATTTAGAAATCTCTTCCTTAAAATAAATATAGCTTTACCTTTATATTTTAATGGGAAAATTAGAGTTTTCGATTTAAATAAGTTTATCGAATAACTTTTTACTAAAAAATTAAAGAAATATCACAAAATAAATACTTCTTATTCACTTGTTTTACAATTTTTTTTAATCCAATTTACTGTATGCACTTAACACACAATTTAGTAATGAGTTTTGTTGCAATTATTTTTGTGCATTATTATTAATGGGTGCTTAGCAATTCGTACAAATATCTTTAGTTTTATTCTCACACTTTGAACCATGGCATCCAACTCGTTTTCGCTTAACTTGAAGTTGTTCATCATTTTCAGAGGTCTCTTCGTATACTAGTGTTCCTTTTTTCTGCCGGTTGAGGACAAATTTTTCTCGCAATTCTTCAATTAAGCCTTGAATAAATTGGCGTCTACTTATACACTTCCCAGTTACAGCTTTGTATAAAACCCAAGCATTAATAGCAGCGACTAAGATGAAAATGGGCCCAGGGCCTGGCCTTCGGTTAAGTGCCCCCTTTAAAAACATTGACTTTTAAGTTAATCATAATTAAAATTGTTTCCCAAAATGTTATTGTACACATCTCAAATATTTATTCATCAGTAAAGAGGAATAAAAAAAAAATAATGTTAAAAATAAATAATTATAACAAACATTTGATCTAATTATAAGTATAATAAAAATTATTTCATAATCCTATACAAATGATCAAAAATATATTGCTATTCGATGTATTAATGATTTTGATATAATACTTGAAATTTCAAAATTTAAAAGAACCAACTGTTGAATTATCTGAAATTTACCATATAAAAAACACAAGAATTTTTTCATAATAAACAAAATATAGATGAATGTGATAAATTTCTTATTGAAGCAATACAAATATTCAGACCCAAAGATTATATATACAGTTGACAAAAAAAGTATTAGCACACTAAGCTAATTTAAAATTCTTGCAAGATAAAGTAACCAAACTAATCCAAACTAGGATTTTCTTTACCTTTATTATAGTAAAAACAAAAGTAAGTGAAAATAAAAAGCACACTTGCTTTTACAGAATTTAAAACAAAAAAACATTATTATATTTTTGCAAAAAAAGTATTAGCACACTTAGTGAAATAAATAAAAACATTTTTCATTATCGGTGATTTGCTTTTTAATATCTTGTATGCAATCCATTGGCCTTAATGACTGCTTCTAATCTTCGTGGCATAGATTCTACTAACTTTTTGGTAATATCTGAGGAAATATTATTCCAGGAATGAATCAATGTAGATTCTAAAGAATCTCTTCCCGTAATGTGGTTATTCCTTACTTCTTGATCTAGATGGTGCCAAAGATGTTCGATCGGGTTCAGATCAGGNCTGTTATGAACATGGAAAGATTTTTTTTTCCTTTTGTAAAACATGTCAATATCAAACATTTAATACTAAATTGTAGTATAAAATTCTGAAAATATGTACATTTTTCCTCAAAAGTGCATTACAGCAAGGCGATTTTTCAAGAAAAATACATTATTTTACTTAATTGTAATGAAAATTTAGTTTACATCCATTTCAAAATAATAACTGCAATAATTATATCGAAATCCTCTAGCACAGTAGGTAACAGCTTCATTTTTTTTTTCTTTAATTCTTTATTGTTCTAAGACTTTTTATATTTTTTTTGAAATTCTGTTCTGACGATACTCACCAGACTGCCTTATTTGCTTCTGAGTAGCTTTCATCTTTGTTGTTGACACACTATCCTCTATAAATGACTTGTAGGTAGCCAGTTCAATCGACTTTGCCTAACCTATGCTATATTCACTAATGGTAATGGCAATATCCAATCTTTTTCTCGAAACAAATACCTCATTTGGGCTTTCGCCCATATGCAACTATGTAAACATTCGTTCGCATTTTGGATTTTTGATTTGGTACATCTTCGCAAAAGATCTGTTGGTGCCAACCGTTGATACACAGGCAGTATCTTTTCGACAATTTGTTCTATCAGGCAAATAATTTTTGATACATCTTGATAACCCTTTATGTTACCCTCCTGCTTTAAAAAAAAGGCAAAAAACTGTTTGGTCAAATTAAGCAATTGATTAATTCATGAACAGCCTTTCATGTTCATGATTAATTCATGTAAAAATTAAGTTCATGTAAAAGGCACTCATTAGATTAAAATAATTTGACATATTTGTTAAAATGTAGCAAAACAGCTTGATAAACACCAATTTGTAACAATGTTTTTTTTTTTTTTTTGCTCTACAAAAAGTCCTATTTTTCCCATCATTAGTGAGATTTTTCTTTTCCAGTTTACCTTGAATATTTTGAAGACTTTTAATTTCTTCATCAGAAAGTTGCCTTTTGGAAAAACTTCCTTAACATCATTTTCATACAATTTTTGTCCGATCCAACCAATGAAAAATAAAATATTATAAAAGCAATCCATAAATATTGCAGACGTTCTATCATTTGAAGCGTATTGAGCTATCTATGGTCAGGTCTATTTAAGGGTTTTAGTAATTTAATCTGAAGAACTGAACAAACTTGGAAATATAATTAATTCTCTTTGTATCAGCACTCTTGAGATCAAAATATATGTTGTCACATAAAATTTCTAAGTGCTTCAAAAATGACTCTGTGAAATGTTTTGAGGAATTGTTTGCGATATGGCAACAAATGTGGAGCATTGATGTATCTAATTTTAGTTTCAACACCATTTTTCCCCACGCATTGTATTACAAGAATCCATTCAAACACTTATCAAATTTGTAAATGGCAATCTATTTTCTCTGAAAATTATAGCATTATAAATGCATTCTGCATTACAAGCAGGCAATTTAATCGAAGCTAAATGCCTCAAAATCACTTTCTACTGGTCTTCAGCAAAGTATCTAACAAGTACAGCTAAAATACTTTCAGATTTTAGTGATCTCATCAATGTTGAAGGGGGAAAAAAGAATTCTATAAAAGTTTATACTGATTTTCTTTAATTATTTTTGCAATTCATACTTTAGCTTATATGATGCTGTTCTGCATATGTCTAATGAATTTAAATGCCATGGTATCACGTGATAATGTTTTAGTTTACTCCACAATTTGTCGAGCTAAAGAAAAAGGAATTGAATATTCATCCAAAAATAACAGAACAAGAGCCCTTCAGCCCTAGATTTTCGCGTTACCAAATCGACAGTACGTGATTCATCAGTATGAGTCAGATTTTTCGGATCCACGATAAAGTGAATTTAAAATCTAGTAATTCTTGACAGATTGACGAAATTTTTTTAAATATCTGTTCCAGAATGAAATTCAAGAATTCCAGAATTCATCAAAGATTTAAACCCTTCATTGTGATATTTGATTGATGTATGTTATCGTTACACATCCCCCTGGAGAAGGAAAACCTAGACCAGGTCCAGAAGGCCCCGTCGCGTCAGTTCCCCATATATCTGCAGAAAGTCCCGATCAACCAGTAGCTGTTTAAAAGAAGCTCCAAGGCAAAAAAGAAGGTGATCAAGACTAGCAGGTTGTGAGCAGGAACAAGGTTGGAAAGTCTTCTCCCCATTTTGAGCTACTGAACCATCTGACTAAGAATTTTTTGCAGCTTCTTTTTAGTTAGAAGAACCACTAGGGCAGAAGACTGACTTGACCTCTGGATTCACCTGCAGTCGTTAGCTGAGCAAATGAGGACGGCCTTCACGCCTTGGGTGGCCCTACCAGAAGAACATTCCCCCGACGTACTGCACCCGTTCCCGCGGGGAGGCCGACTGCAGAACTTGAGGAGGTGATTGATGTATTGCATGTAATACAGAAACATGTACCTGGGTTATCAATCTTGCGGCGCAGTACGTTGATTTCTTCCAAGTTGTCTTTTTTAATCAGCCATTTAAAACGAAATCTATTCTTGCAGTCTTTTTCCGCATCGCTAATAACTTTTTCAGTTAAAAACTTCATGCTTACATAAAAAAATGCGATTTACGAATTAAAAAATGTATGCCGAATATACAACACAACGCGTGCAAGTGAAAATATTTCGCCAGAGAAAATTCTAACACGTGGCGCAACTGTAATATACAACTCCACATCCTCTGCTTTTAATTCCAAAAAAAATTCGCCAAGCAGTTAAGATTTTCTTTACCCAATCCATCCCCGCAACAGCGTCACGGCTTTCCCAACATAAACAGAAGAAGAAACGAATTCTTGTTGAAAATAGGAGCCAACTTATTAAGTTTGATATTGCAGACGTCTATTATAAATAAAGAATTCGCTTCATAGAAAACTGTACAATTATGTTTATTGAAGATAAAACGTTGGACGGAATGAAAGGACACTACACTCAACAAAACTAAACATAACTCTTCAAGAGATGTGACATACTCTATACAAAGCAAAAACTTAACTAACTAAATGCAAATACACCCACTTCCTCGTAGTTGAAACACAACAGGAAGTGACCCAACTTCCCCCTGGAAGTGACACGGCAAGGAGCAAAACAATGCCCCATCTATTTGTTTACATTTTCCAACAATAGGTCCGCTTTTCCTTTGTTAAACATTTAATTATAACCTCGACTTAATAAGTCCTTAAATATATTTTATTACTAAAATATCTAATGTCTTCATTAACCGCTGGTTTTGTGAATAAGTCCGCTGTATTGTTCAATGTTCTAACATATTTCAGTTCAAAGAATTAGTCATTAACATATTGTCGCACAAAATGGTAACGAACATCAATGTGTTTGCTTCGAAAGTTCTCCACTTCAGATTTAGAAAAATCATTAGCAGCATTGTTATCACAAAACAATTCACAGCTTGGTATTGTTTATTCATATCTCGACCCGCCTTATTCAAGGGCACACGGGAGTAGAACATACATTCTACATACAAAACATACATAAAACACAAATAAATTACATTAGCAACAAGTATAAATGACATATAAAGAATAAATTACAATATGAAAATATTTACAACATATAATACAAAGGCATAGTAAAATGCCTTTAACAAAAAGCACAGAACCTAATTTTAACGTAACTTTAAACTAAAGCACAGAAGTTAAAATGTATTTCAACTCTAAAATTAAATATAAGAGAATGACTATCATTAATTGAAGCAAAATATTAGAATCACAAAGAAGTTTAAAATACAAAAGGTTCAAAAAGTCATGGATAACCAGAGAGTCTGACTAAAACAAATATTGTAAGATGAGTTGATAGAATTTGTTGACTGATGGGTGCCAAATATTCCGTGGCCGGTTAAAAATTGATTTAAGTAGAAGTTGGCCTGCAGTCTTGATGTTTTAGGGTCCTTAAAAAATTTGTGTTTGCCGTCCCTTTGTTGAGTATGTCCACTCTTGTTTCCACCTTGTCATGATGTATTCATTAATTATAGACTTAATCTGATTGGTGGTGTGTTCTGTGAGGTCGAGTCTGATGGCATCTTTTGCCGCTCTATACGATTCCTCATTAACGTCATGACCCACATGTGCTTTTATCCAGTTAAGATTCTGATAAAGAGATATACTCAGCCTCATGGTAGAAATTGAAACACTTTTCTGTTTAAAGGTTTTCCATAACATAGCAATATCACCTTCATATACAATTATTCCTCCTATTGACACTCTATCATCTCTGTTTGATGTATGGTCAGCATCAGTGTAGCACTTGACAAATCGAGCATATTTTCCTTTGTATATTGCAGATACCCTAATAGTTTCAGTAGAGCTTGCCAATGTTTGATACCAGAATTTTCTTGATACTGTTTGATAAAATATTAACAGCATAAGAAATTGGGTCAGGGGCCATTTAGTTATTAATTGGGTCAGGGACCTTTCTGGAGTTATCGGAAATGATAAGGCTGATGAGCTTGCAAAAGCGGCGGCCGAATCAGATCTCACCATCAGCTTCGGTAAATTGCCTAAATCTTTTATCAAAAATGATATTCTCCGAAAGACCGGGGATTTGTGGCAATGTGAGTGGGACTCCACACAAAGAATGGGGAAATGGTCTCTGTCTAGAGACTGAAAAAAAAGAGCCCCGCTTACCGGACCGTTAATTAAATGACTGCGAATTATTGTAGTGCATTGGTTTCGAAAGGTTAGCACGTGACAGAGGCGTTGGTGATTCGCCTAGCCAGTGAAATTCGCAATTGCCTCTTCAAGGTACCTTTCGAGGAGTGGTACTACGCCCCACCCGACACCTGCTCGATTTGTTTGGAAGGGTTGGTGGAGATTCCGCACCGTGCCAGCATGTGTTCCATGAGCAATGTCTGTTGAATTGGATGCACACCAGTCAAAAGACTTGTCCCCTCTGCCGAGAAGCCATCGTCATTTAACTTCAAAGCGATTTAATTTTTTAAAAATATCCACGAGGCCAACATTAGGTGTTTAAATGTTGACCTCTTGGGGCTTGAGTGGCTACTAGTGGTGGATAGCCGAATGTCCTGTAGCACTCACAGGATAGCCTCTGAATTACAAATAGGAGGTCGTGAACCAACTAACCCTGGTGTTATGCACCCGTTCCTTGGGTGAATGGCACTGCGATTATAGTGTCTTAACAGAGCCTCTAGTGCGACTGGCAAACCTCTACAGTAATAGCCTTACCCAGCATCTTAGGCAATACTGGGCTGACTTTCTTTACCTGAGGTTTTTATTTGAGGTAATTTATGGTGAAAATGACAAAAATACAACTCAAATTACTGTTTCTGCAGATGAAAATCCCAAGGTAGACCTTTCTGCAAAAGAAAAGGAAACTAAGGAAAAACCAACTGAAGGAGAAGAAATGAACTCTTCATCAAAAGAGGTAGAAATGGCCTCTACCAAGAAATGACTGCCTCCATGGGAGGGATCAAACTTTAATAAAAGATTGTCTGGTGCACAGAAAAATAAACTTGCCCTAGAAAAGATTGCTGAAGGTATCTGGGTTGAAAAACCCAAACCAAAACAGAGAGGCGAGAAAAGACAAAGTCAAAAGATGGAACAAGATGTGGCCCCAAAAGCTGCTAGGAGAGAAGGACCTGAAGGTATAACCTTTAAGGAGGCTCTAACGGCATTTAAAATGGCTGTGATTCTTGAGGGGCATCCTCTCGAGCGTTTATCGGAAGAACAAGCCTTAGACCATGAGTTCCTGATGACTAGAAAAATTTCAAGAAACGAAGAGGGTTTCGTCCCCACTTTTCTTTCTAGCAGATTGCAAAATGGGGCACCTATTATCAACTGTGCAGATCCGGGGAGCTCTAAGTGGCTGGAACAGACTGTAGTTGAATTAAACCCCTGGCAGGAGCAAACTCTCTTGGTGGGAGAGGCAAGGAAACTTGTCATAACGACTGAGATTATTGCTAAACTGCCGAAAGTCTGTCGTAAACTTGAGCCCAAAGAGGTCCTGAGAAAGATTGAGACACAAAATGGTGGGCTTACTCCAACCGAATGGAACATACTTCATCGGATAAATGAACCATCAGGTCAGAGCATCGTCCTTAGCGTGCTTGAACTAGATGCGGCTACACTTGGCAAAAGGGGATATAAATTTTATATCGGACTTCACCAAGCTCAAGCGTAAGTCCTAGACAAACCTTCCTAAACTGATGGGGGTGAAGGTTCTTCAAGCCAACATGCACCACAGTAGAAGTGGCACCACGAACCTCACCAAGAAATTTCTTGATGAGGATTTTCACCTGACCCTGATCTAAGAAACTTGGCTTGTCAGGGGAAAAATCAGTGGCCTCAAAAGAACAAAAAGTAAGCTCATTTATGATCTTAATAGTGAAGCTAGAACATGTATCCTAATAGATAAGGATATTGAGGTTCTAGCTCTAACAGATTTTATTAATTGGGATTTAACGGCAGTGAAAGTCAGACTCAACATAGACGGAATAACAACACGATCGATACAAAAAATTATCTATTCTGGTTCACCGATGGATCAAAGAAAGGTAACCTCTCAAGACTGGGGGTCTGTGGCGTGTCACCAAGATTCAATCTTTCTGAAGGTCTTGGGGAATATGCTGCTATCTTTCAGGTGGAGGTACTTGCTGCAGAATATTAAGAAAGGCTACCATGGTAAGCGGATTCTTCTTTTCAGCAACAGTCAAGCAGCCGTGATGGCTCTTTACTCATTAAAAGTTAAATCAAAAATTGTTCTGGAATGCACGATTCTCCTAAAAGAACTGGCAAAAAGGAATAAAATTATTCTTATTTGGGTACCAGGACATATAGGAATTGATGGTTATGAAAGAGCTGATGAACTTGCAAAACAGGGATCCTGTTTCAATCCAATAGGAGCGGAACCCTTCTGTGGAATCAATATGAAGACTACAAAGAAGGCCATCATAAAATGGGAAAAGCAAGAGATGAACAAAGTTTGGTGCAATTTTCCTGGACAAAAACATGCTAAAAGCATGATCAGCAGTCCACCTACAAAAATTGCTTCTGAAATCCTTAGGTTCCCTAGATTGAAGATTCAAACAATTGTAGGCTTCATCACTGGACACTATCATTTTAGGAAACATCTACATAGAATGGGACTTTTCGAACAAGAACCAATACGTCAGAAATGCCGTGAAGCGGTAGAATCAGCACATCACATCCTATACGAGCACATCATATCCCTCGCCCTTATATCAGCACATCATATCCCTCGGCCTTACGCGCCTCACTACCTTAGGCAATTCATATCCTAAAGAGCTTCACCTTAATTCCATTAAGGGACTGTCAGACTATATAAACAAAGTAGGCGACCCAAGAAAATGGAACTAGGAAAAATTGGGCTTGGAGCATGGTACAAAATGCAACAAATGCAGAGGTGCCACATATCTGACAAACTCAAGCAAGAAGAAGAAATGTTGACCTCTTGGGCACACACGCATTGAAATCTATGTTTTGTTTGAAATGGCTTCTGCGGAGGCTCTCGGGGTATTAAATTTTTTATATTTCGTTTTTTTTAACACGATATTTCAAATGTTTTTATAAAAAATTTTTTATAATATTCATAAGAAAATGATGTTTATAAAAGGGACAAAATAAAGTTGCAAATAAACAGTTTATTGAAATCATTAGCTTTATTTCGAAGAAAAATTTATTTTTCGGGTGTTATTGATGGGTGAACCAGAGTTCGTGGAATTGGGGCGTGCAGAACATCCAGTGCTTCGATTCCTAGATCCCGAAGGATATCTTTCGGTTACTCAGGTGGGAGGCCAGTTTTTGTCATTTATACGTCGCCATCATATGTCATTTACACTGGCCCAGCTGACGGACATGGAAGGTATTTGGATTAAGACGGCTGGAGGAAATTGTGGATATCTTGTTTTCGAAAGAATATCGTGTAACGGAGGCATTGGCGATTCGCCTAGCCACCGAAAGTAATTTTCTATTCACGATACCTTTTGAGTAGTGGTTTTACACCCTGCCAGGCATCAAGGCAAAAAATCAATGGTTTTCCATTGATGGACCAACATAAATATGATGGTTACCAACTTGAATTCCCATCATACAGCTTGATGGGACCATCCAGCCTTCCCAACATCCCAAGGTAGAAATTGGCACCTCCTCAAGTTGGGCCAACATAGCATTACCATCATGTCATGATGGATTTTTAGATTGAACCAGCTTAGCATTTCATCATAGTACAATAGTTTTTTATATTGGCCCAACATAGACATGCTAACTTCCAGGAAAGCTTGTCAGGAGCAATTATCGCGATTAGACTACACCATAAATCAGTACACTGGGATTAAATTTGTACTTTTAAAATTAACTGCATGCATTATTAAATATCTTATAAACTAAAAGTACAATTAAAACGGATAAAATAATAAAAAACTTACACTTTAAAAGGTCAATAATCTTGTTAAATTACATATGCAGATACTAAACTTACACATTTCCAAGAAAATTATAAAATGAACTCATGTTTTTAAAAGTCTCATAATTTAAATACAACCAACTCTTTACTAATCAACTTCAACTTAGTAAACTTTAAAATTATAAAATTACAAATTGACAGCACATAAGTTATAAAGAAACATTCATGCACAAATTTGTTTGAAAATAAATTTAGAATTATGAAAAAAATGAAGCAAACAAGATAATTCAGAACTGAATCCTAAAGAATTGAAGAAAAAAAAAAATTAGAAATACAAGAACATAATTTATAGAATATAAAAATAAGAAACAGAGCTATGCTGCTTTTCAGCTCAATAAAAATGAACAGTTCCTAAAACCGAGTTGTTGAAAATATATATATATAAAAAAAAAATTATGAGAAACTAAAATACCAAGCAAAATATTACTGAAACTGAGTTCTTTAAAAATGTAAATCAGATATTTAATTTTTTTTAAAACAAAAAAGCAAACACAATAAAAATGGTGTGGTTTTTTCAAAGATAAGTACAGAAAATACAGTTAAAGTCAAACTTAACATAAGAAAGCTCAGGATTTCAAAGAAGAATAAGTAGATTTTTAGCTTTAATTAATTCTTCGTCAGAAAACTGTTGCTTGTAACATTGAGAGTCAGAATTAAAATATTTACACTTTTGAATCATTAAAGATTCGAGAGTATTAACACTTAAGTTAGACCTAAATTCATTTTAATTTTTTCTTATTGTGCTGAAAATTCTTTCACAACCAGCATTGCTGTGGGGCAAAAGAAGAATACACAACATTATTTTTGGCAGAATGGTATATTTATAGGCTTGATTATGATCCTTTAAAGTCTTAATCTTGCACCAAGCAGTGTCTTCCCTTTCACTAAGAAGTATGTCATCATTTAGCTCATCAATTTGAAAAGAGGCGAACTCAGTTTCATATTTGCAGATATCTTCATCAGTAGAAAAACTACTGAACATACCAAACAAATATAGCAAAGAATCAAATTTTACTTCTTTTCTAAGACTAATGTCAGCAACCGTTGCATTTTTTAGTGTCAAATCCTGAAGTGGAAACTTTTTCAACATGTAAGTACATGCCTTAACATAAAATGCATGAACACCAGTAAAAAAGTCCTTTTTGTCCGAGTCCGATAATTCAGCTTTCATCAAATACAGTTTGGTTTTGTAGCCAATCACCAAATCTTCTTTAGATTTCTGTAACTTTCGAAGTGAAATATCAACTTCAAAAATATTATTCGAACTTTGAATGGAGGAAGGTTTAATAAATCGAGATAAACATTCCGAGTACAAGGAGACAAGTTCCCTTTGCAGTTTGTGAATAAGAGGTGCCTCCGTTTGCATTAAGACATTACTTTTCGTAAATAGGGGTAAAGCACTCTGTAAAAAAAGCAAGTCAGAGGATTTCCCATGCATTTTTTTATGCGCAACAAAGCATCAGACTCATTATCTTCTTTAAAAAAACACATTTTTAAAGCTTCCCACTGCTCAAGGATTCTATTTACAACTTTTTCTAAAGATAACTATCTTGTTGAGCCATACTTCAATATTTTGTGAAGTTCTACTACACAAAGTTGTTGGCATAGCTTTAGGGAATCTTGCCTTTTGGAGCTTTTTTTTTTAAATAATAGTAGACATCTACTAGGAAATCTTCAAATGGGAACTTTAATTCCCTAGCAGAATGTTGAGCTGCCAAATGAATTAAGTGGCAAGTACAACCACCCAGAAACATTTCCGAATTTTTCTCTTTCAAAAACTTGGAAACACCTTTAAACTTACCTGTCATAACTGAAGCATTGTCACAATAAAATGATACACAGTTTTTCCACGTTATTCCGTTACGCTTCATTTCAGTATTTAATAATAAATATTTTCTCCTGTAGCTTCTTCGGTAAGTTTTTTTAAAGACAAAAACATAGTGACATTTTTTTCCATCATTGCATCTAAATAAGTCACTACGATCGGGAATACTTTTTCCTTATCCCTCGAATTACTTCCATCTGTTGAAAGGGTGAATAAGGATGTCTTCAAAAACTGACAAATTGTCTCAATGGTTGTATTAGAAAAACATTGAATTATGGAAGTAGTCTTTCTCCTAGCACAGCCATATTTTGCAGCTATTTCCGAATCGGGAAACATTTTCCGAAACAACGGCCCAGCATGATCTGATGCAGCAATAGGGCAATTGTGTTCTATTAAAAAACTGGTAAATAGTGTTTCAGCTTTAATTACACTCAAGTCCTCTCGCTTTATAAAAAGCGATCGTATATCTCGATGTAATTCTTTGGCTTTACATCTATCAATATGTCGACGGCACTCCATGTGTCGCCGGCAATCATCCCGACCGCCATGTGATATATTAATATCTAAATTACATGCTTGGCAAAATACGTGATTTAATGATACTCTTGATTTCTTTAGAATGGGCCATGTCACAGAATAATCCTCTTTATACTGCTGATCATGTTTTCGCTTTACCGATTTCGCCATTTCCGAAAAACTTTAACAACTATCTGATAAAAACGAAGCATAAACAACGTCGTCATCCAAATGCTGAGAACGAATGATAATAACCAAGTCTTGCTTATAGCTCTCTGTGAGTGGAAAATGCGCTAAGACAGCTGATTGGTCATCTATGTCATCTGATTCAAACAACGAATCACAAGCAAGGATACCGTTAGAACATTTGGACTGACGCGTTTAAGACGTTTTTTTTTAAGGAATTTCGTCTCTTTCCGGAGAAAATGCTTGGACAATCGGAGCAATCAATTTTCTTTATTTTTCCGGAGAATCCGGAGCACTTGGCATAGCATACCCATTATAGTATGCTAGATAAAGGGCCAACATAGCATGCCCATCATAGTTTACACACACTGAAACGAAGTTCATTTTTTTTATAGTTTTAGTTTACTATTATACTATTTTAAAAAAACAGTAAATTCATACATTAATGACCTTTAGATTTCTTTAAAATATAAATTAAAAATAATCTGTACAATTTGCATACCTAACAGTAGTTTGGTTCAAAAAAAGGTGCTTATTGAGGTGAAAAATATGTTACCTAAGAGTTAAAGGATTTGAGCCATCTCTTTTTTCGGCATAATTAAGAAATAATAAAATTGAAAAATCTTTCAATGAACCTGATTTTGTTTGTTTAATAAGAAGTAATTATTTAAACGTTGATTTAATACCTACATTTTAAATGTAATTATTGATTCAATTTACGAAACAAAATACTTCTTGCAATAAATCAACAAGAAAAATATTCAAAATAATTTATTAACAAGATTTATAAAAGTTTTTAAACACGTTTGGGTTTATTTAAATCACAAATTTTTTCAGTTGAAAATCTGTTTCGTTTCTTCAGATTCTTCTGAATTTCACTCAGGCTCATCGATTTTGCCTCCATATAGACTCTCATTTGAGCTGTAAGAAAAGTAAAACAAAATTAGTATTAGTGTTTAAAATTTATTTTTAAATTATGTATACGTCAACAAATCATTCATTTTTTTGAACATTTTACACTGGTAAATGTATTAAATAGTACAAAGCTATATACATATATGAGTGTGTGTGCACGTATACATGAATGCACACACATATGTAATATACAGTGAACTCTCGCTACTACAAATATCCGATACAACAAGAACTCCCTCTATTACAATAAAGTTTCGTGTCCCGACGAACTTGCATATGAGTTAATGTTATCCACCTCTCAATATTGCGATATTCTCTTAAGCAATAAATCCTCGTAAAACTATTTTTTCTTCTTCAAATTTTAACCTTATTTTCTAAATTTATTATTGGTTTTCAAATAATATAAAAAA
>NC_092213.1:68173076-68190255 GCF_043381705.1 Parasteatoda tepidariorum | reverse complement strand
GTCAATGTGGGAATCAAGGGCTAGTACATAATGTTAACTTTAGCATTGATGATCGCACTGTTTGGCATTGCGCCAAATAGATGGAGAGAATTCGTTCTGAGTGGTTAATTTTTTTAAGAAAAGTTACTACAATACAAATTTCATTGCTGATATCGTGTTGGAAGATCAGTATTTTCTGTTTATTAATCACACTTGGATAATCGTTTGTTTTAAAGTGGAAAGTAGGCCTTACTATTCATCAGGTAGCGCGATTGTTTATAAATCTTTCCAATTTTAGTTGAAAAGAGGATCTTAAAATATTCTTTCCTTTTGCTACAGAAATATATATTTAACTGTTCTCTTTAACCCTTTCGAAGGCCGTGGAAAGCATACTTACCACCACTTTTAATTTAAGTTTCCATTAGTTAACAACTTCAGCTTTTTTGAAGTGCGTTTGGATAAAATTGGTAGCCATTTGTTAGTTTAAAAAAATGTATAGAAGTCATAAAATACATAATTCCTTTTGAAGTTAGTATCATTTATAAAATTTATTTTATAAATAGACAAAAATAAAACTCAATAAGTTCCTAATAGGTCGTGTTAAATATATTTGACATGACCTATTAGGAACAAAATGGCATTTTTATAAACTAAATCAGTTTTATTTTTAAGGTATCAATTACTATTCTTAAAATAATTTCAATTCCAAAAATACTTTACCTTCACTAGAAATAAATGGCCCATTAATCCCATAAAAATATCAATGCTGAATAACTCATGCGATGTTTTTAAACAGTTGTTTCTTAATACTATTTAATATCCTTGCTATTCAAAATATTAGTAAATTGTTTTCGGTATTTTTAAATTAACTTATCTAGTCTCTCTTGTACCCATCAATGTTTCATATGTTATAATGTTTTTTTCTTCTCTTGAACGTGAAGTGACTAATTTCGGCCTTAGATAAGATTCTTTACGGTCTAATATTACTTAGATAATATGAGCCAACGGTAATATCCTTTATTAGTTTCCAATTTTTTCTCTTGTTTCTCTATCTCCTAATTATTGCAGTTTTTCAATGGACTAAATTTTTAAGGCGAAATTGTATTTTTGATAATGAAGCATTATTTAAAAAATTTCAACTTTTCGTGAGACATATAAAAAAATTTTTTCACAGAAAGAATGATTTTATAATTATCCGGCTCGTGACTATCTGGCCTGGTAAAAAATTAGAAAAATATCGAAACCGCCCGTTAGCTATTCTCATATTTATATTGTCTTGATATTCAATTGTCATAAGATATTTTCTGCTTTACTTGATGGCGAATATGAAGAGTTTTTGCATTTATCGCAAATATAAAGTGTGTTCTATAATGTGCATTAAGTGTGATATTTCCAAAATTGAACTAAGTGCGAATTCAAGAGTGCATATGATTCCATCTGGAAAGTGAGATTTTTGTAGAAATTGCTGAATTTCGGTATTACATCCAATATGTTAAATTGGCTTCGATATTTTCTTAGCCAAAGAACATGTAGAGTCAAATACGAAAATAATCTTTCGAAGTATTTCAACTTGCAAACTGGCCTCCCACAGGGAGCCGTGAGTAGCTTCACTCCCTTTAATGTCTATATCAATGAGTTAATTGAATCTCTGAAGTCAATAAGTGGCATTAGTTGTCTTTTATTTGTGGATGACTTGATGATCTGGGCCCAGAAAAGTGCGAAGACCTTTGTTGAGGAGGTACTCAACAAGGCACTAAATGCACTTTCAGAATGGTGTAATGCCAATAATATGACCATTAACTTTAAAAAAACGGCTGTGACATTTTTTTTCTTTAACACTCCTGAGATTTTTGCCTACCATATTCAGATGTGTTTACTTATCTGAGTTTCTGGTTCCATCTATTATTTTAATTGCATATTTCGATACCTTTTCTTATACAAAATGCTTGATTGAAACCATTTTGCCTGGAAATTAATAGATATAGTAGTTGAAAAACGCGATCGTTGAACCAGTCCATGGGTGAAAGCCCTTATATAGCAAGACGGAAAAGAGAAAAACCTGGTACGTAAAACATTTCATTCTAGCATTTTTTTCGAAAAAAATGAAATATCTGTAACTATCAAGATTTCTTTTATAATTCTGGCATATATATAAAACTGCTTCTTTTCCAAGATTAAGTAGATATTGTTGAAAAATTTAAAAAAAGAATAAGTAAACTCCTCCCCAAAACTAGCTATAACTGAAATGGTTGTACTACCAGCCTTTCCTCTTTTCCGTCTCGCTTTCATCCCTGAACCAGTCATTCTATTTTATTTTATAACCGTCGTTGAACAGCCGACCCAATTTCATGGGTTTACGACTACTTACGTTCAACTCCGTAGCCTTGTAATTTTGAACCAATCCAGAAGACAAGGAAACTCCTGGATCAGTACCCCCAGAGGTTTGATTTGTTGTGAGAACATGGAGGACTTTGAGACTCGACAGAATTAACGTGCATCAGTCACCATTTACTACACGGGGAGTCTTCGGCCGGCGAGGATCGAACCCACGACCTCTTGGATATGGGCTCAGCGCCCTACCGACCAGGCTATCCCGGCCCTTGAACCAGTCATTCAAAATTTTCGGGAGCTCAGATACGGCTAATAAGGCAATCAGGTCAGTAAAATAAGATCTGACAAATTACAATTAAATAATAACACGCGTTGGCGCGAAACCCAGAGCAATAACCATTATCTATATGCATTTATTTGAATATTTTCTCCATAACCCAATTATTTGGCGATGTTCTTCAACAACTGCATACCTGCCAACTTTTTTGGATTTTCCGGAAGATTTTATTTTCATATTTAAAATGGTAGTAATTATATACTATTTTTTCTTTTATAAACTCAAATTTTAAATGATTTTGATCACCACTATTCTTACAAAAATTAAGCATATATATCAATATACGTTACTATCATGGTTGTCAACTTAAGTTTTCTCAAATAGAGCGTATTTGTTTGCTTAAAATTGAAGTTTTAATTCCATTTTAGTACCACTGGGAAAAATGATAATGGAAGAGATTAAAAGTTGGCAGGTATGCAACTGTGTTGAAGCGTTAGCAGAGCAACCACAGTTAGTGAGTGAAAATGTTAACTCATATGAAAAACTTGAAGATTTAAACTTTTCTTTATTACATACCGTACCATGTCGATACAGCATACAACTGAAAATATTAACTATAAATACAGCTTAACAAAATATGGTGCATCATCTCTAGAAACAACAGTACAGGGAAGTGAAACAGTGAAGAGAAACATGCTCATCGTCATCATCAATATTTATCTGGGCACCTGGGGCCGTGCAACATGCTTACAGCAGTGCTTACAACAGTGCATGTCTTATATACAGATTCTATAATCTAAAATATCCAAGGGCGCCGGCAGCGGGGTGCACTTGCACCCCCCTGGCTTTTTTTTAAAAACAATTAAAGAGATACAAAAAAATTTTGTTATAAAATTTTTTTATTAAACATATTTTTAAAACAAATAATTAAGTAATTATTGACACATAACAATTAAAAAATTGTTTAATCAAACAAGAATTGTAATCGTCTTGTTTGCTGTCCAAATCTGTTTTTAACTTTTTCAATGAATTCTGAGTCATCTTTGATTCTTTTCTTATGCACACTGAGCATGCACAAACTTGGCAGATATCTAAGCTATGTTTTTAAATTTCATTTAATAAAATATAAATAATATTATATTTTCTTTTAGTTATTTAGTTTAACAAAGGTGTATAACACAAACTGACTTCTCACAACTGTAAAACTTCATCAGCACAATAAATACCAATGATAAGTGTAAGCATGCACAAACACGTTAGTATACAAAACTACGGTTTGTATTTAGTATTTGTGTTTCAAAGTAAGCAGCTAAGCCAGCGCCATCAATACAGTTTCCCGTGGCAAAATTTGCAAGTATAAGAAATTCACACTTTTTTAGAAAAAATATCTTGTTAACAATGCAGAAATGTATCTTGAAAAAAATTAACAGATGAAAGTATATGCAATAAAAAATAAAATGTAATAACAGAATGTATTAAAAAAAAAATTTTTTTTGGGGGGGGGGTAGTTTGCTAGAGGGTTGCACCCCCTTTCATATTATTCTGCCGGCGCCCTTGAAAATATCTGTTGCCAACACACGGCCGAAACTTAATTCCGTTAATTTAATGTATTCAGAGGAGTAACAAACCATACCAACGAACTGTTTCACGGAATTGCTACTATGATGTATGACATGGGTATTCAAATTGGCAATACAACATTCGGGTTTAGCAAAATTGCTAACGAAAGCCTGTATGGTTCACGCATCACCGATTAATTAAAAGTCCTTAATAGACCAACGAAAAACGGTTACATTAGATTACCCGAAATTCGTATCCTTTTGGTATTTTTATATCTACCAGTATTTAAGTATTTTAAATTTCATGAATTTTTCAAAAATTCTAATTGTAACTTAATTTTATTCCATTTAGAGTTTACAAATTCTATTCTAAAAGCTCTCTGCGCAACTTACTGCGCGCGGAAGGCATGACAGTTATCGAAGAATGTTAAGAAATGAGATTTTCTCCTGAGCGTGAAGCGGCTAATATCGACTAAGTGGAGATTTTAACATTGTTTTTGATTGCACTGTTTCGGATTGCGCCAAATAGATAAAGAGAATTCGTTCTGAGTGGTTATGTTTTTCTAAAAAAAATTAGAATAATTATACTCAAGAGTGTTTGCGAATATCGTGTTATTAAAGAAATTTATTCTATTTATTTATCTCAATTTAATAATGTCTTGCTAACAGTGGAAAGTAGGCGTTACTTTTTGCTGGCAGAGTTTAGTGCGTTGTGGAAAATGCTTAGCAAGCATAATGAAAAAGTCTAACTTTGAACTAACAAGAAATTTTATTAAGCAGGAAAAATCATAATTAAACATAATAATTTAAAACAATCCTCTCCATAACATGAGGTAACGAATTCAATACATACAGTCATGAAAATCAAAAGAAAACTCCAAATCCAATCTTGATTTGTCATATATATACAAAATAACAGTTGCATAATGAGGGTACTTACACACCTACACACTCAAAATTAATACTATGCAAATTCTGTTTTTAAATTATTTTTAAATGTTCGAACTCCCTCTTTCAGAGGTTTTTCGAACTCGTGATCTCTGACTCTTACTCGAACCTTGTTCATTGAAATTCATAGTCTGACACTTTTCATCAGGTACCCTATAGCGCAATTGTTTATATATCTTCCTAATTTTGATTGAAAAAATGATCTTTCATTATTTTCCCCATTTGTTTTGTCTTTTTTTTTTCTTATAGAAAAAAATATTTAACTGTTCTCTTTAGATACTTGAAAAAGTATCAATGCTGAATAATTCATGCGATGATTTTAAACAGATGATTCTTATTGCTATAATATATCATTGCTATTCAAAATATTTGTAAATTGTTTTCGTTATTTTTAAATTATCTCATCCAGTCTTTCTTGTACTCATCAGTGTTTCAGATGTAATAATGTTTTATTCCTCTGCTGAGCGTGAAGCGACTAATTTTGGCCTTAGATACGATCCATTATGGCCTAATATTACTTAGATAACATGAGCCAATAGTAATATCCTTTATTGTTTCCAATTTTGTCTCTTGTTTCTCTATCTCCTAAATATTATAATTTTTCAATTGACTAAAATTTTAAGGCAAAACTGTATTTTTGATAATGATGGATTATTTAAGAAATTTCATTTTCAACCTTTTGTGAGACATATAAAAAAATTTTTTTTTCACTGTGAGAATGATGTATAGTTGGCATATAATTATCCGGCTTGTGATTATCTGGCCTGGTAAAAAATCAGAAAAATATTGAAACCATCCGTTTGCTATCCTCATATTTCTATTGTCTTGATATTCAATAGTCATCAGATGTTTTCTGCTTTGCATCATGGCGAATATAAAGAGTTTTTTCATTGATCGCAAATGTAAAGTGTGTTGCATAATGTGCATTAAGTGTGATATTTCCAAAATTAAACTAAGTGCGAATTCAAGAGTGCATATGATTCCATCTGGAAAGAGAGACCTATATTAATATACTCTCTTATTCAAACGCTATACCTTTTAAAAAGCAAGCAAAAATAGTCAAATGTTTGCAAAATTTACTTTGTAGTTATTTACCGTTTTTTAAATTATTTTGGCTTGTCCGGAGCAGTTGGCATCTATGCGTAAGTAAAAGTCTGCAATGAAAAGTTCGGTGAATTTAACTTTAGAGTCTTGAAAATAAAAATGGAACTCACTGGGATTGAGATGTTTCCCCGCTGATACCCCGCAGAAGGCGGAGCACTTCTTCATTTTTGAGCAATTCCTGTATTTCTTTGATTAATGACACTAATCGGTGAGCAAGTTTAGGCGTCGAATTTGATGTTGCTCGAGGGATCCATCTGCTGGGGCGGGTCTCGCAACCAGTATAGTTGACTGTGTGACCAGTATAGTTGACCAGTTTAACAATTACAGCATTTTGGATGTGTTGTTTTGTCTTTGTTGCATTCATGTGACCTGTGGTTTTCAGCACATTTGACAAACTTGCAGTGGCTTTGCGTATGTCCATAATTTTGGCAGTTGTAACATTGTATAGGTCCTAGACCTCCTCGAAATCGTTCGATTTTGATCGGGATCTGCTGTATGTTGTTGACTTCGAATACTCTATGGTGATTCGCCGTTGATGTTAGGATTATGAGAAAAAGTGGAAGGAGCCGATAGGCCTCTCCCATTCTCTTCTTAAACTGCACTATTTTAAAGGTTTCAATATTGTTTTTCTGTAATTCTGTATTGATGGCATCTGTATCAAAGTCCACAGGCAGGCCCCGGACCAAAACCTTAATAAATCTGGCTTGCAGTGTTATTTCAGGTTTGCTGGGCGGATCCCGTACTTTGTCGGTATCCTCCTTAGGTTTTGTTGTCGGCAAGATAGTGACGTCATCTGTTGAATTATGTTGGCTAGAAGAAGGACAGCTGTTTGCAGATATGAGTGTAGAATTATCTTCAATTGTTTTGATTGCATTTTGCTTTTTCTTCTTCTTTTTTCTTTTCTTTGCTGGTGGTTCTGTATTATTGTTAATATTGATGTCCGTGTCAGTTTCTGTATTCGGTGTTGTATTCAAGTTTTCATCTTTATTTTCCATGGTTTTGTCTGCAGTGCTTGGATTAGTTTCAGTCATTATTGATTCGACTTCAACGGATTTTTTATTCATCTCCTTGTTTTCTTCTGCTTGAAAGTTTTTCCTCTTCCATCTGACGTGATAAGCTGCATTTGTCAGTTTTAGGAAGTATGAGTATTCATAGTCTCCAGGGTAACTTGATCTTATTTGAATGAGCAGTTTGCTATGTAATTTATCTAAACGAATCAACTCCTCTGTATAAAACTGAGTGTATAACTCTACAAGATCGTCAATATGTTCACGTTCAACTGATGGAAAATATCTTTTTGAAATCCAACAAGTAGCAATGATTTCTTCTAATGACGTGGATTCTTTGCAATGCGATGGTGAATTACGACCAGAGAGTGAGACTTTTCCACCACGAGCTGCTTTATGACACGGCATGACTTGAAAAAAACAAAATGGCGGACTCAGAATCCGGACATCAAAATGGTCAGTTGTCAGTATGTCTATCCCGACGAGATCAAAATCAGTAACACTCACCTTGTAACGTTCAGGATAATCGGCATCAATTCAGCATGATCGGCATTGCAAGGGAGAAGAGGACTTCAGTAGAGCATGACCAGCCTTGATTTCAGCATCATTTAATCAGCAATGGTGACCGAGCATCGCCGAAAATTAATGCTTCTAATGAATTTTGAATTATTGAAGAAATGGATATTGAAAATAATATTTTCAAATACTGGTAAATACATTAAATTCTCTATTACAATTTTTTTAAGTTGCAGGTCATCATTAATAGTAGGCAACTCTTTACTTTGAGGCCAAAGCCCCTCAACTGCCAGGATCCCCTTTTCACACGTGATTGGTCTCTTCCCATCTGGGTCAGATACAACAGGGTGGTAATCGAAAACAGACAAAAAGCCCTTGCCAGTTGATTTGGAAACCATGACAAGGAGGAATTAGAAAGGAGAAAAGGGAGAGGAAACGGTAGAGAGGACAGATCACTGGGTACCCTGGGGCGTAGCTCCCAGTTTTTACTTACCAGTTATTACGTAAACCCTCTGAGGCCCTTTAGCGCCGACTGTCACAAATACGTGCCAGCATAAAAATGTATCAATCAGGGTAAAAAGATAAAACTGGTAAACAAAGTATTTCTTTAGCAGTTTATTTGTGGGTGAAGTTATAATTGTTTGATTTATTTAATTCACCATTACTTTGTTCAAAATAAAACTATTTAGTTATACTTTGAATTAACATTGATTATAGATATGAATAAACTAACAGTAATTAAAGTAAAAGCAAAGTAAGTCTGTCAAATTAGCAACGACTACATTTAAGTTACCGTTTTTTATTTAATTACAACTTGATTCTGATTTTGTACGAATGCTTTTCTGAATCACCCGTCCCCAAGGGATTAAATGAGACTAGATGTTTCGTTATAAATGTAGACTATCTACCACTACAAAATTACAATTCTCTAGTACATAAAAGATGTCAACTCGGTTACTCTTACCACAATAAATATGTAAATTATACAGTATAAATGCAAAATTTAAAAAAATTAATATTTTTGCTTGTTTGTTAAACTTGAAATATGATCGAGGCAAAAGATATTATTCTTGATCTATCTTGAGATCTATCTCCCGCCTCCCTAATTTGGCAAGTTATTGCTTTTGTGAAATGAAAGTGACAAAAAGAAAAAAAAACGAGACAAAAAGAAAAAAAAAGAGATAGTAAGAAATCAGAAAAAATGAACACATCAACAATAATTTATGTATGAAAATTTTAAGAAATATGCTCAAATATTTTAAGTTTTTCTTTACTTATAATTTTAACTATAATTTGTCGTGCGTGAGAGAAAATGTGTAGTGGTTACGAAGCTGTACATGCGCTCAGAAGTTCCCGATTTCGAATCCTGTAGGTTACATATCTATAGTTAATTTTTTATTAATAAATTTATATCTGTCAAAATTTTGCATTGCATTATTGTTATATAAACGCCACAAATTTTAAAACCATTATTGAAGAAATAATATAGAGAGTAAAATATTCGATAATCAAAAAATTTATTTGATATTTTACAATAACTAAATTAAAAGTTTTTTAAAAAAATAAATTCAATTTCCAAGTTCTATATTATATTTAATATCAAATTAATTGATAGGATTTATTTAACTAGACACCTTTTGAAACATAAAATAATTTCTTTTGAGAACAATGCAATTCCCCCCCCCCTTGAAATGCAAAATATAGTAACGTGAAAAGTCTAAAATATGAATTCAATGAAATTTGTGAAGCTCACAGAATGTGATAATTCGTTTTGAAAACTAGGTCATTCATCTATAATACTCTAGGGTTCAATCTGTGCACCGTCTTGATTACTTATAGATTCTTAATCACACATCTAAGCACGCCTAACAAAAATATTGATTAATTGTAAATTACTGAAGTAAACAAGAATTAAAATCGCATAAAGCAGTTAAATTTTTTATATCCATCAATAAAACTAAAACAGAGTGGGGTTTTTTTTCCCTTTCGAACAGCAAAATTTGAAGAAGAAAAAAAATTTTAGTGTATACTTTACTGACGGTCTCGTTGATGCCTAGGTGTACAAAATTAATGCTTTTACCTGACCAGGATAAAATAAATGCATAATTATGGAAATATCGAAATTCCTCATCATAACAACAAAAAAATTAAATAAACTTTTATTTTCATACCATATATTCTTTTCTTTTATAAAAGAAGGAGAAAAAAAATTCATAAAATGTAGAAAAGCTATGAAGAATTTCATCAATACGGTGATATTTTTTGTATGACAACATTACTAAAAATTTACTTATGATTAAGTTTGCACTTAATTATCATTTAATTAAGAAATCAATATTCTGTAAAACAAAACATCGAATTAAAGTCATCATTCATCGCTTTTAATACTAATAAAAACTACCTAAAATAAGAGATTAATTTTTTACTGTAATAACATTACGAAAATATTAGTAGCGCGAAGAATTATCAGTTATAATTTAATATTTTATCTGAGATAAAATCTGTTCTTCTGTTTTTTTAACATATTGCAAGAATAAAAAAAGTCCCATATTGATTGTTAAAAATCATTACTTAACATAAAAATGACCACTACGTATAACAATTAATTATTTTAATTGATTACATGAAATATTGCTGATATCTATTAATTTTACTAAAAACTAATTATATCAATTATTTATTCAAAATATTGAATCGATTAATTATAACTAAAGCCCGGAATTTCAGGCAATAAAAAAATGCAAAAATAGGCAGGCAAAAAAGCATTTAAAAAGCTTTAAATAGGCACTTAAAAAAGGCACTTAACATTGGAGCAAAATGTTATTTGGTAATGCCTAAAAGCCCATATAGGTATCCAAGGTATAAAAAAAGTTGCTAGAAGTATCCGGTATACCTACATATTCATTTTACTCGACTGTCGCAGCAATAGTACAAAAGAAGTGGACATAATTGCCCAAAAAAAACCCTTCAACTGCGTAAGTGTGAAATAAAAATTGAAAACTCATACTTACAATAATATTGTATGCAAATTTATTCTGATGATTGGTTGTTGTTGCACATCACAACTAGATGCTTTTTCGAATTTTCAAAAGAGAAATTTTGTCTCCTGTCAGTCAATATAGTTTTAAGCAAAGAGAAGGATCTTTCTACTTCGACAGAGGTTATGGGCGCGTACCTAAAACAACTTGCCATGGTAGGAGATATGGTAAGTTCAACTGTAGTATCACCAGAAAGTACTTTTGCAATGTTCTTGCTGCATTCAAAGTCTGCATTTGCAGAGATAACGTTTTCACATTTCTTCCTTATTCTGTCACCAGCTGGTTCAGGCACAGACATTAAATCTTCAGTAGTATTGTCGAAAATCTTTAGTGACTCGGACAAAGACATATTTCTTTTTTCCATGTGTTCAATAGCTCCAGGGAGCTTTCCAAAATAAATTGAAATAAAAGTCGGTTCATTTTTTATTTTAGAACTGCTATGCAGACTTTTACTTTTTCTTATGGATATTGCCTCTTCATCCGAAAAGCTGGTAAGGACTCGAGTAACTTCCTCAAAATTTGTGCAGTAGTATGAGACTGCTGAAATCCATGTTCCCCATCTCGTAAGGATCGGTTTAGGAGGTAATTGAATGTCTGGTGCAATTTCTTTGAACACTTGAACTCTTGAAGGGGCTTTCACAAATACTTTTTTCACACTAGAAACAAGCGAGTCTACCTCAGGATAGAGACCTCTTACTTCCTCTGCTATCCTGTGCAATGCATGAGCAAGGCACGTTAGATGGATCATATTAGGAAATAAAACTTTTAAGGCATTTCCAGCTTTTTTCATGTAGGAGGCTGCATCTGTAAGAAATAATAGCACTCTTTCATGCTCAGTACCATTTGGCCAAAGTAAAGCCAGTGCATTAGTGAACAACTGTGCAATTGTAGTACTGTTAGTCTTTTGCAACTGTTCAGATGTCAACAAAAAGATTTTATGTTTTTCAAATGGGTCCATAACACCAACAATAACATTCGCAACATATCGTCCAGTTACATCTGTCGTTTCATCTATAGATAGCCATATGTTTTTCGTTCCGATTTCATTTTGAATAGTTTTAAGAACTTCGGTATAACAGTCATCTAAATAAGTTTTCCTTAAAGTTGATTCACAGGGCACACTTTGATTCGTATATTTTTGCAAAAAAGCTCGTATACTTTTATTTTCAAGTTTCCACAGCGGAATGCCGGCATCTACAAATGATCTGCATAAATCCATTGCAAATTCCGATTTGCGAGAAGATAATTGAAAACAGGTGGAAATCAGAGTCGATGTTTTCCCATCTTTTTTATCTTTTGCTGTTTTATGCTTAGATGTCTCCAAGTGCTGAGATATAAAATACTTCTTCTCAAAATTTACTGACTTCTCGCATGCCTTACAAAACAGAATGCTCCCATCAGTAGAAAACACATCCGACCCAAATTCTTTCACAAAACTGTCCAGTTTTTTGCTTGTGCAGGCTTTTACTTTAGGCATTTTAGAAATAACTAGTATACTAGAAAACTTTTTCGTGCTCCTGCTACAATGTGCTCAACCAGCTTGGTGAATTCGTTTTGTAGATAAGAGAGCATACGAGTTATTCGATGGTGTAGGCTATATGGGCCGTAAGTAAGAATAAATTCTATTGACTGTAAGTAAAAATAACTCCAATCTTTTCACTCCCTTTCTCTCTCTCCTTGCAAAGCGCATCGGGCGAAGGTGACGCCACGACGAAGGTGACGCCACGAAGAGACGGAGAGAAAATATTAATAAGACAAAAGGAATAAAGTCCTAATCTCTATAAATGCATTACAATACGTCGGATGACAGTCAACCATTTCTGTACTTCAAAATTTCTTCATTTTGCGTTTATGCTCGGTCAAAAGCACAAAAAGCTTTGCAGAAAAATTTTAAATTAGACAGAAATAGGCATTTATGAACAAAAGGAAAGAAAAAGGCATTTTCAGAAGAAAACGTTTAAAAAAGGCAGAAAAGGGCATTTATGGCATTTTGCCTGAACTTCCGGGCTTTAATTATAACTAACGTAATAAATTATAACGATTCAACGAATTTATTAATGGAAAATATCGTTTAATTTTATATCAAATATCAGTCAATTTACATTTTACTCAAACCGTCAACCTTGTCGACAGGTGTACAATTTATTATTAACTTTTATAATCTATTCTACAACATGGACTAATTCTTTTAATACATATTGAAAATAATATTTTATAAATAGTGGTAGATGTTTTAAATTCTCGATTTTAATTTATTGTAATAGAGAGTTTAATACATAGACATTTAAAGTACATTATAAAACTAATTATTTACAATTTAAAAAATATACGACTTATGTGAAATAATATATACGAGAACGATGACGAAAAATTCCTAGTAATATATAAAATAATATTTACAAATTCGAATAAGAGGTATTTACAGATAGAGCATCGATTATATACAAGTGTCGATCCATACGAGCTAATCGAAGCGATATGAAATTATGGAGTAGATTACATCATCCCTCTGCCTCGCCTCCCCCCAAAATTGGGCCCCACAAGTGCACAGAGGGGCGTCTCGTCTAAATAAGAATTTAAAAACGCGAATGATAGAGTTAACATAGCGAAATGTACTATTTACAGAACTATTTTGAAAGAGTGCCGTCAGATAGTAGGAAGTTTGTGGAGGGGCTGTGACTGATGTTATCTACGATGAGTTATGAGTTCGATTTCAAAGATGTTATTGAAATTTGCAGAATTGCAACTTAACAATGCGTTTTTGCCTTCTAAAAATTTAGTAATGGATTTAACATTCAAATAGTTTTGAAGATTTTTATTCCTGACAAACCATGGGGCTCCAGTCATTTTTCTAAAGCATTTGTTTTCAAACTTTTGTAATTTTTTGATATAAGTTTCATGTGACATTCCCCAGGTAGCTGAACCATAGGTAATGATGGGTCGAAAGCACATCAGGTATAATAGTTTATAATTAAAAGGTTTGAATATTGAAAAATTAGGTATTTAAGAGCATAATGTTTTTTTTTTATGGTTATATTAGTATACTCTTGCCAAGTTAATTTCTCGTTAAAAGTGATTCCTAGATATTTAGCTGTGTTAACAATAGGAATTGTCTGACTTCAAAGATAGACATTCTCTTTGATCGGGATAACAGTTTTAGTTTTTCTTGAATTATAAGTTGAGATTTTTCAGCATTGATTTTAATTTTCCAACTATTGCACCAGGGTTCAATAAATTTGCAGCTATTGTTTAAATCTTTGAGGGCTTTATTCGGAAAATAGGGATTTGGAGATAATTGCAGTATCATCTGTAATAAGCTGTGAGTTGAAGTATTTCATTATCTTGTTTAGGGAAATCAGCTGAGTAAAGGATGTACGAGATGGGTTAAGTTAATGGTCATATTATTGACACTATATCATTCTGGAAGTGCATTTAGTGCCTTGTCGAGCACCTCCTCAACAAAGATCTTCGCACTTTTCTGGGCCCAGATCATCAAGTCATCCACAAATAAAAGACAACTAATGCCACTTATTGACTTCAGAGATTCAATTAACTCATTGATATAGACATTAAAGGGAGTGAAGCTACTCACGGCTCCCTGTGGGAGGCCAGTTTGCAAGTTGAAATACTTCGAAAGATTATTTTCGTATTTGACTCTACATGTTCTTTGGCTAAGAAAATATCGAAGCCAATTGAACATATTGGATGTAATACCGAAATTCAGCAGTTTCTGCTATAGTCTCTCTTTCCAGATGGAATCATATGCACTCTTGATTTCGCACTTAGTTTAATTTTTGAAATATCACACTTAATGCACATTATGCAACACACTTTACATTTGCGATCAATGAAAAAACTCTTCATATTCGCCATGATGCAAAGCAGAAAACATCTGATGACTATTGAATATCAAGACAATAGAAATATGAGGATAGCAAACGGATGGTTTCGATATTTTTCTGATTTTTTACTAGGCCAGATAATCACGAGCCGGATAATTATCTGCCACAGGGCTCGAAGAAAGTCAGAAATTTTAACCGTCCCCGAGGACGGCTTGTCCAACAATGTACCCGTCCTCCTTTAAAACTAACCCGTAGCTTCTAAATAAATAAAAATATAATTTTCCCTTATTTATTACAAACATTTATATACATTGCACATTGAATTAGTAGTTACTAGGATTACAAATACTAGGTTACTAATAGTAAAACCTAGTATTTCTTTTATGAAATAATTTATTTCTTTTATGAAATAATTTAAANAACGGCTTGATTTTTTTTTATGGCTACCACAATGTTTGCCAAATCAATGTTTTTTACCTTACTGTATGTAATTTAATGATGAATGGGATAGGGACCGCTTCGCGGCCCAGGAGCCCAGTTTATTCAAATAAAGAAGAAGAAGAAAATTCATTACTTAGTTGATTGTTGATGGATAGCTTAAATTTCAGAGCTTTTCGCGCAACTTCTGAGCGTGGAAGGCATGACATTTACTGAACAATGATGTGTAAAGGAATTTTCCCCTGAGCATGAAGCGGCTAAAATCGACTTTATGAAGATTTTAGCATTGATGATCGCATTGTTTGGCATTTGGAAAGTAGGCGTTACTTTTCATCAGGTACCCTATAGAGCAATTGTTTATATATCTTCTCAATTTTGATTGAAAATAGGATCTTTAATTATTTTTTCTTTTTTTGTTTGTTTATTTTTAATTCTAAAATTTATTGTGTGCGACCTATTTGATGAACCAATTACAATTACTATGAATTCCCTAATTCCCAAAAATGAAAAATTTTACAGATTCACTTTGCAAGATTTTCCCTAACTTATATTGAGGAACACAACAATGTCGTGTCCACTTTGATAAACGTTCTGCCTTATAATTATTAAATGATCATTCAAAAAGTTACTGTAATTTACAATTGTGTAATAAATAATACAGTTCTTAATATTAACTTTAAAAATAAATGATAACTAATTAGAAAATCTCCAGGAAACTGGGGTTCCATTTTTTATTTAGCTGATAATTTATTTAATATTTATTAAGTAATAATAAATATTATAATTATATATATTATATTATAATTGTATTAATACATATAATTTGTTTAATATTTATTTAGCAATAATAAATAATTTATATTAATTATATAATATTTATATAGCTTTATAAACTGCTTGAAAACGAATGGTATCCTAGTTTCCTAGAAATTTCTTTGATTTTTGTATTTCATATATTTTTCTGTTGTGTATAAAATTACTGAGAATAAAATAATTTATCTTTATTGTTTTTTTTTATTAATTTTCTGTTCTGTAAAATTAAAAAGTATTTTAATCAACGATAAAATTTATTAATTTATGATTGTAGTATATGATTGATGTATTATGATTATTATGAAACTTTTATGTTTAAAGTCTATATTTATTCTTCAAATATTCGCATATCTTTTTTGATTTCAAAATGCGTAATAAGAAAAAATCTCTCTACATTATAGTTTTTATTAAATAATAAATTATATCTATAAAATATTGATTGGGATATATAAAATCTTTAATTTGCATAACTTTATAATCATTTTCAACATATAACGCTCGACCACAGCTACAAAGTAACACTTAAATTTTTACCAATAGAAGATTAATAAAAAATATGCTCTTTAACAATAATTCCAGAAAAAATATGAATTGATGCAAATCTATCCTTTTAAACAATAGAGAAGCAACAGCAATTAACCGCACTTCGGTCCCCAATGGTAGGACGAAAACGAGATAGCCTTGCCCGATACAATCGCGCTTCTTAAGTAAATCGTTAGAAGAAACGTAGGCGTTACCTTTCATCGTATAGCAGGATCATACCCAATTCTAAGTAATAAAAGTTAGTACAAAATTAAACTACCACTCAAAAACAAATATAAATCATTTAATGATTTCCGTAACTCATTAAGAAATTCATATATATATCCTGATTTTCCAGGTTTGAATATATCTTATCGGTGAAGGCTGCCCCGGGGAGGCCGTTACCTGTGTTTAATTGTTCAGATTTCCTTTCCACTTCTTTCTTAACCCTTTCGCGCCGACTGTCACAAATAGCAAATACGTGACAGCAAAAAACCGTATCAATCAGGGTAAGAAGATAAAACTGGTAATCAAAGTATTTCTTTAGCAGTTTATTTGTAGGCGGAGTTATAATTTTTTGATTTATTTAATTCACCATTACTTTGTTCAAAATAAAACTATTTAGTTATACTTTGAATTAACATTGATTATATATATGATTAAACTAACAATAATTAAAATAAAAGCAAAGTAAGTCTGTCAAATTAGTAACGACTACATTTAAGTTACCGTTTTTTATTTAATTGCAACTTGATTCTGATTTTGTACGAATGCTTTTCTGAATCACCCGTCCCCAAGGGGTTAA
>NC_092213.1:68128608-68171838 GCF_043381705.1 Parasteatoda tepidariorum | reverse complement strand
TTAAATTTTTCAACAATATCTACTTAATCTTGGAAAAGAAGCAGTTTTATATATATGCCAGAATTATAAAAGAAATCTTGATAGTTTCAGATATTTCATTTTTTTCGAAAAAAATGCTAGAATGAAATGTTTTACGTACCAGGTTTTTCTCTTTTCCGTCTTGCTATATAAGGGCTTTCACCCATGGACTGGTTCAACGATCGCGTTTTTCAACTACTATATCTATTAATTTCCAGGCAAAATGGTTTCAATCAAGCATTTTGTATAAGAAAAGGTATCGAAATATGCAATTAAAATAATAGATGGAACCAGAAACTCAGATAAGTAAACACATCTGAATATGGTAGGCAAAAATCTCAGGAGTGTTAAAGAAAAAAAATGTCACAGCCGTTTTTTTAAAGTTAATGGTCATATTATTGGCATTACACCATTCTGAAAGTGCATTTAGTGCCTTGTTGAGTACCTCCTCAACAAAGGTCTTCGCACTTTTCTGGGCCCAGATCATCAAGTCATCCACAAATAAAAGACAACTAATGCCACTTATTGACTTCAGAGATTCAATTAACTCATTGATATAGACATTAAAGGGAGTGAAGCTACTCACGGCTCCCTGTGGGAGGCCAGTTTGCAAGTTGAAATACTTCGAAAGATTATTTTCGTATTTGACTCTACATGTTCTTTGGCTAAGAAAATATCGAAGCCAATTTAACATATTGGATGTAATACCGAAATTCAGCAATTTCTGCAAAAATCTCACTTTCCAGATGGAATCATATGCACTCTTGAATTCGCACTTAGTTCAATTTTGGAAATATCACACTTAATGCACATTATAGAACACACTTTATATTTGCGATAAATGCAAAAACTCTTCATATTCGCCATCAAGTAAAGCAGAAAATATCTGATGACAATTGAATATCAAGACAATATAAATATGAGAATAGCTAACGGGCGGTTTCGATATTTTTCTAATTTTTTACCAGGCCAGATAGTCACGAGCCGGATAATTATAAAATCATTCTTTCTGTGAAAATTTTTTTTTATATGTCTCACGAAAAGTTGAAATTGAAATTTCTTAAATAATGCTTCATTATCAAAAATACAATTTCGCCTTGAAAATTTAGTCCATTGAAAAACTGCAATAATTAGGAGATGGAGAAACAAAATTGGAAACTAATAAAGGATATTACCGTTGGCTCATATTATCTAAGTAATATTAGACCGTTAAAAGTGGTGGTAAGTATGCTTTCCACGGGCTTCGAAAGGGTTAAAGCGAACAGTTGTATATATTTTTCTGTAACAAAAAGAATAAATATTTAAAAGATTCTATATTCTATCAAAATTGGGAAGATATATAAATATAACAATAGCGCTACCTGATGAAAGGTAACATCAACTTTCCAGTTCCAGTTTAAACAAACGGTTATTAAAGTGTGATACAGAAATACTATTTTTTTAATAACAACCACTCAGGACGAATTCTCTCCATCTGTCTGGCGCATTGCCAAACAGTGCGATCATCAATGCTAAAATCAACATAAAGTGAATCCCATTCCACATCATCGTGGTTGGGTTATCTGCGAAGTTCGGTGAGTGAACTCGCTAATCATACTATAGAAATGATCCTATGAAGTATGATCTTAATCAGACGAAAGTTTTAGGAAAATATGTTAAAAATAATATTTTATAAATAGTGGTAGATATATTTAATTCTTTATTATGATTTCTTTAGTTTGATAGATTGTATGGCATCAGTTATAGTAGGCGTTTCTAAATTTCGAGGAAATGTATTTAAGCAGATTAATGGGAGTTTTTTAGACGCGGAGGCTTAGAAGTAGTGCAGCGGAGTACCTGGCCTATAAGGTAACCTTCGTAAATTATAGATTAAATACTGAATCAAAAGCAATCATTCATTTTTTTTAAAATTTTGGAAATAAGGATCGAAACCTTTTTGAGTAATTGGGTACACAAATTTCAACTTTATTTTCACTTATCTATTTTTAAAATGGCAAAATACAAATTTTGTACGAAATTGGTTGAATAGTTTCTGGGTAGCAAAACTTCAGAACTATCGTTTATATAAACTTTCATCTTTCAAAACAATCTATATTTAATATTTTGAATTTCGTTATTTAAAATTATATATTTAAAATTATATGAAATTACATAATGTAAAAATATTTATATGTTCTTTTTAAAAAATATATTTTGATCATCACTAAATTAAATAATAAAAAAGGTGCTTAATGTTTCTTAAAATATTAATTTTTATATAAGGTAATCGTTAAAGAAGTTAATTGTATTATTGTGTGTAAAAATTTTTTGACTCGCTTAAATCGTTGCACACAGATTTAAGGAAATACGCTGAAAGTAAAGTTAGATCAAAAGTTATTCTGGGTCCATTTTTTATTTTGCTCACTATAAGGTGTCCAAAGACAAAAAAGAACCGTTCTGAATGGAAATTGATTTAAAATTTTAAGTTTCAATTGTAAGTGTCCTTGATTGAACAGATAACGAAACTTAAATATGGCAGCTATTATTTTGTGGATTGATTGAATGTAGGTAGGGCTGTCACGTGCGACTAAGAATGCTAGAGACAATCAATTAATTTGTATGTATTTAACCTAAATGATTTTTCAACCAAAACTAGCACCATGACTTACTTATATTACAAATTATTCATATTTGAAGCGACAACATTCTTAGCATTCATTTTCAAATATAAATAGAAAGAAATATACTAGAAAAATTTGCTAAATCTAATTGCTTTTAAGAGATTTTTGGTATTCATTAGTTACTATTTTTTAGTTTTAGTCACCGGTGGCATTTCTCTGTAGTTTGATTTCTGTTTATTTTACAAAGTTAGTGCTCTTATCTCTAATTATTTCTATCCCTAAAAAATATTGGGTATTTGATGAAAAGTAACGCTTAATTTAAACTAAAAACAAAACATGGCTTGAAATTGTTCTACTTTCGCACAGTTAAGTAACGCTCACTTTATATTTAAAGCACTGCTTGTAATGGGTTATTATACGTTATAATGTAGAGAGTAACGCCTACCTCCTACTCTATACTTAATTTGTTGTAATCATGGGTGAAAGCGAGACGGAAGAGAGGAAAAGCTGGTAGTAAACCCATTTCAATTTGAACATGAACATTCAACTCTTTTTTAATTATTCAGCTATATCTACCTTTCTATAAAGAAAGAAGCTGTTTTTTATAAATGCTAAAATTGTAAAAAATTACGGTAGTTACAAAAATTTAATGTTTCTTGAAAAAAATGCTAAAATAAAAAGCATTTCGTACCAGTTTTTGCTCTTTTCCGACTCGCTATATATAGGCTTTCAGCCCTGGTTGTAATCAGGTGACTGGAGAACAGCTGGAGTTGAAGGTACATTATCTAAAGGACATCTTTAGGAAATGTGAGATGAAGTACAAATAGTTAAGAATTGATTGATAAATTTAAAAATTAATATGTAGTTTCCGTTTAAATAAAAATGTGAAATGAACATTGAGAATGGTTTTTAAAGAAACATACTTCTTCATTGTTGAATTAGGTTATTCTTATTCGTTGTGAAATACTAATGGAATTTTTCATAAATGTATATATCCTTTTCATAATTCATTCATTATATTGTAATTAGAAAAAGCATTGTAATTACATAAAAGTACCGAAAATATTAAATAAATAAGTATTAATTGGTTATAAATTTATTTACAGGTTTTGTAACTGATAACTGGGTAAATAAAATTCCTAAATCATGAAACCCTTCCTGACACGGTAGGGCTTCGATCATTTGATAATTTAATAATAGAGATTCTACTTATTAATTCCCCTTTTTCAAAATGTTAGAGGACTTTGGAAACTCTGAATAAGTATTATATAAAGTTATATCACCTCTACAAAAAACGTGCAATTCGAAATAGTACTTTTTTTATTAAATAAATGCATTTGATTTTGTTTTGATTCTTGTTGGATCTAAATGTATTGAGTCAGGAAAAAATGCTTAGGAAACAATATCTAATTTCTCTGTATAGCAGTGTAAGATACGCAAATAAATGCAAATATAAAATTGCACATTTTGAACAAAAACCCTTTTACTCACTAACAATATATTTTATTGATTCCAGCTTTGCAATTTATACTTTTTACACAAAAAAACTTTGACTTACTTGCTCTATTGACTTATCTCATTCATCTCAGTGTGTAAAAAAATATTGGAAACAATGCATGCATCACTTGTCTAGATAGCAATTTCTCTAGTAATTTGACTAGATAGAGCAACATCAATCAGAAAATATGCCTTACTTGCCTGGCTAGAAGAATTCAATTATTACCTTCATTCCTTTTCTTTTTTTTTAAAGGGGGTGGGGAGCGTGCTGGTAAAAATAGGGGAATTTTCATGTATAATTTGAAATAAAATAACAAAACTTTCCTTGAAAAAAAATTTTGGGTGTTGATTTTTACGAAAAAAAAACTTTGTATATCTGAACAAATTATTACATCTACACTTCTCTGCGCATGAGTTGTTAAGCCTGAAGTAAAGAAATAAACTTCTTGTGAACAACATTTTGCGCTTTTGCGCAGGAAAAAACAGTAAAATTATAATTAAATGATCCAAAACTAGATTAATCGTGTAATTTTAAAACTGAAATATTAATTTATATGCCAAAATTACTGGGGAAAAATAAGAAGCTGAAACAATTTATTAATAAATACGATTTTTAAGGGTGATCCAATGAGTGTTCTGATTGGCTGTGTTTCATAACTCCCATACAGTGCAAATAATAATTATTTTTCAATTAACTAATTTAACTAATTTTTAGTTAAGCAGTTTTAAATTAAAAAATGGATGGGGAAACTTTGGGTCTCCAAAAATTATCGCCACAAAATCGACTGAAACATTATTTTAGCACATAAACACTCTTGAAATCGAGTTTAGATACAAAATTTTTGAAATATCTACAAGAATTATTAATACTTATTTTTTTTAACTTAACTTTTTAACCTTCGATGTTACTTTAATAATTAGCAACCACACTATTTTCTAAATGTTAGAAATTTTATAATAAAAATATTGTACTAAGAAGTTAATATGTTTCAGTGTTAACATTAGATCAGCATATTACAGAACTCATTGTGCAGAAGGGTAAAAAATATTGGCAAGGAAATAAGCTATTTGTTACCATTGCAAATATAAATGATTTTGTAGATATTCACGTAGATTTGTTTTGGTTGCCCCTGCAACAGCCACCCCATAGACTGCTGAACTCAAACTGTCTTTTATTTTAACTTTTTATTCTATTTCATGATGTACGGGATATGGGCCTTCTGCGCTGCCCAGGTGCCCAATTTTCTATAAATAAATAAAGAATGGTTGCCCCTGCTGGGCTCTCACATGTGATTTGACATCACATCCAATCTGACATGACTCAAAGAGATAAAATAATGACTTTGCTAGGTATATATAGTCTAGTATTTGGATGGGACACACATACAAATAAAATAGTATTGGTAAGAGTGCATGGCTGGTGGCGTGCCGTAAAAATTATTTAAATTGAAGTGGTTGTAATAGTGACAAGTTTCCGTCTGTGTTTCAAAATTTTACCTACAACTTCTTTTATAATATCGTTGAACAGCCGACCCAATTTTTTGGGTCAACGACTTCTAATGCTCAACTCCGCATCCCTTGTAATTTTGGACCCAATCCAGAAGACAATGGAACTCCTGGATCAAGTATTGGGAAAAATTTGTCTTCGTGAAGGACTTTTTGAGGGAACTAACCCGCATTTGAGTTATATGGAGAGGAAAACCACGAAAACCTCCCATGGTTAGCCTGATGGCAAGGGGACTGTAACCCGAGCCGTCTACCACTGACGATGTTTTACGTCATCACTGTGGTCGGTGCAAGCTGGATGCGGAATTCTTATCAACCAGCCATCGCTGGGATTCGAACCCGGTTCACCTCATTGGAGGATGAACATTCTATACTCTGAGCCGTCGCGGCTTCTACCATTTCTTTTGATTAAAGTCTATAACAGCCGAATTAAAGCTTTTGGAAAAGATGCTTACACACAATAAATTGACAGAATTTTCTGAAAATCTCTCGCTCAGGAAAATAAAGAAGCAACAGATTTAAGTGCAAGGCAAAGCTATAACTTTTACAATAACTTAAAATTTTGCCATAAAGAATAATCTGAGCGGGCAAACAATTTAAATATTTTAAGTTAATAAACTTTCTCAAAAATTGTCAATTCCGTAATATATTTCCAACTTGAAAATTACCAAGAGAATCAATGAGTAATTCGGTCTGTTTCATGGCATGGAGCTTTTGGAATCAGCAGCAAATTTTGCTAATTTTTGAGAAGTTTATCGTCTACGGTGAACGGTTGTTAAGCGTTTAAAGCTTGAATTTTCAATTGATTCAATTCATAGTAGTGGATAGATAGATAGATAGATAGATAGATGGAGAAATAGAGAGAGCTGCACAATGGGCTACTTGCAACGGTCTGGGGAACATCCATGAGGAGGAACCGATGACATGCCAGCCGAGCATATTATGGTAGCACAGTTTAACAAGGACCGATACCGCACACCATCGGTCCCTTCGCAGGATTCAATTTATAATTTTCATGTGACATCATTATCCTTCAATTAATAATATTTTTTATCAGTATTTTAAATATTTCTTTCAGAAAATTAAACTACAGTAAAAAATTAAAATCGTAAAAAAAATTTAAAAAAAATACAATTTACATGATTTTTACAAACTTTGGAACATTCCAACTGAGCGTGGTTTGACCGTTCTACTTTAAATGCGCCAATCAATTCAAAAATTGGTTGGTGCATTTCAATTTCTAAATCTATATTGGTATAAATAATTTATTTTGATGAAAATGGAACAAAACCATAGTGCAGCGTTGAGGAATATTTTTTATTAAAATGAAAAGTTTGTTTTCAAAACATTTGAATTCTACACAAAATCGTTCATTTATAACAAAAATACAAGGACAAAATATATCTAGTCTTCTCTCTTAAGATGAAACCGATTAAACTTTTCGATTTGTTTTCGAACGACACTACCAGAACAGATTGGAGCGGGCTCCAAAGATCCGTAGCATCTTCACCCAGCGCCCTCTACCCTTATTCTGAAAATGACGTAAAACGTCAATAAAATAAAAGCTCTAGTCTTACAAAGATTAAAAGTGTTCTGAACATTTAAAGAACTACTCGAAAGTTGCATTATCTAAAAATTAAATCTAATCTAATATTTTATCTTAATATTAACCCTTTTGAAGGCCGTGGTAAGTATACTTACCACCAGGTTTTACCACTTTTAATTTAGGTTTCCATTTTTCAATAACTTCAGCTTTCTTGAAGTGAGTTTGAATAAAATTAGTAACCATTTGTCACTTTAAAAAACGTATAAAANTTCAATCTAATCTAATATTTTATCTAAATATTAAGGTTTTTAAAAAATTCCAAGAATTGAGAATGAGTTAGTTCATCGCAGAGTTTACAGCCGAATTGGAAAATCGCGTTAAAAATAGTCTACACGTGACGCAATAGTAATGAGTAGCTGCTGCAATAGTTATAAAAATTGCCCATTGTTATTTGAAGGAAGAAAAAAAATTATTTTATCAAACGACAGTGTCTTCGAAAAACAGCCTTATCATTGGCGTTACATACAATTAAATTTAATAAGTAAGCCTTTTTTTACAATTCGCTTGTCAATTTTTATTTTTTAAATTTTTTTATTTATCCAATTCAGCGTTTTGTTCAAACAACTTTTCATGAGAATTAAAATTATACATTTTTAAATTGGTAAGTGATAAAAAAAACCCTTTTTTAAAATTAGTTTTATTCGTTCCGTTGTTGCCCTCCACTAGACAGAACTTTTCTGCATCGGTAATTCCCAGACAAATTTTAAAACTGATTTTTTTTTTTTTAAAGTCACTTTTAAAATTTTTGATTTGTTGGTAAATTACTGTGGCATGGAAAGAATTGTTTTTCTTTCCTCTTAATTTATCTAAAAGTGTTTAAAAAAAAGATCTGAGTGTCACCTTCAAATCATTCCAGTTTTTTTTCTCGATTCAAATGGATTTTAAACAAAGGAACAGAATAAGTTTTTATTGGCTCATCGTTGTTTTGTTCCGCCCTCTAATGAACTTTTTTTGTTATTATTATTAGTTGAACAATACCGCCTCGACGTTTTCGTGTAATCTGAGTTGAATGTTCTTGGTTTCGTTCATTTCTTTAAACTGTTCTGATTCCAGAAAACTCTACGCGATGATTAACAACAAAAAATATTAATAAAGAATTTAATGTTTTTGGTTTTATTCATTCTTTTAAACCTATATTCATTTATTCTGATTCTTCAAGCCCTATTCTATAAGGGAAAAATGTTTTTTTCTTCGTGTGTTTGAGTAAATTGAAAAGAACATATTTATAAAACAAAGATTTATGAAATAGTCCAGCATTTAGATTAAAGGGAAAAAGGACGATGAACACATTTGATTTGATCCTAAACTTTAATTTTTATTATGTAAGGTCAATTATTACTTATTGATACCATTGTAAAATTATGTATATATTCCATAAGTACAAAAAATTCCATAAAATTATTAATACATTCCATAATACATACCTGCCAACTTTCAATCCCTTCCATTATCATTTTTCCCAGTGGTATTAAAATGGAATTAAAACTTCAATTTTAAGCAAACAAATACGTTGCATTTGAGAAAACTTAAGTTCACAACCATGATAGTAACGCATATTAATATATGTGCTTAATTTTTGTAAGAATAGTGGTGATCAAAATCATTTAAAAATTAAGTTTATAAAAGAAAAAATAGTGTACATTTACTACCACTTTAAATATGAAAATAAAATCTTCGGGAAAATCCGGAAGAGTTGGCAGGTATAATTCATTTTTACATATGACATGAAATGCTTATATTGTAAATTATGGATAGATTCCATATGTAAAGTTAATAATTAAGTAAAAAAAAAATGCAAGACAAAGATTTAGAAATCCATAAATTGAGCTTTTTTTAAAAATTCTATGATATATTTTAATGTATGGAATAAAATATTTTTTTTATGTTTTTGTGCAGACCAACTGAAATTATTTAAGGTCGACTTTTAACTAAATATTTCTTATTTTGGTCATTGTAAAATTATTTAATCTCTGCTCCCAATTCTCTTTTTTGACGCACGTTGATAAATAAATCGCGTGATCAAATAATTGCATGAAACTTTGTTAAAAGATATTTTATGTAATATATTTTTTAAACATATTTACGCCATGAAACTAAACAACCAGAAATTACCTTTGGTGGGCGGAACCTCACTCTTTGCAGGCGTTCCCATTAATTTAGTTCCTGAGAACTGCCTCATCTACCTCAATGTCTATATTATACAATCAGAAGAAATGAAATCTTGAAATACTTCCAATATTTTCGAATGCTTAAGATTCGGTATTGTTATGTTGAGCAGACAGGTTAAAAAAAAATGAACATGAATGTGGATTTGACATAATCATGAATGCATTATAAAAGAATATAAGTACTTTAAAACATAAATTATTAAAATACATTGCTACCACTTTTATATATTTTTATTAGAATGCTGATATATATATTATTCCTCTAACATGTCTTGATGTACTTGCTTCGGCAGTACATATACTAAAATTGGAACGATACAGAGAAGATTAGCATGGCCCCTGCGCAAGGATGACACGCAAAATCGTGAAGCGTTCCACATTTTTTGCTGAATTTTGGAACAATACGTGTAAAATTTGGCATAATTCGAACAGTTTTTAAATGTCATAAATTTATTAATGATGTATTTTCTTTCATTACAGAATAGTAATTTGTTTTGTAACTGCTATAGAAATTTCGCAGTAATTTGAAGATAAACAGTGGGTGCCAATAATTAGGTATCATGGAATTTTTATTATATGATGTTTTTAACTATATGATGATAAAAAAGTTTCATAAATCAACATTAATTAAAACATATTTTTTCATNTACAATCAATAAATCACACACACACACAGCCGCTTTTATTATTATGTATAGATGTTTTTAACTATATGATGATAAAAAAGTTTCATAAATCAACATTAATTAAAACATATTTTTTCATTAAAAATAACTATAAGTTAGCATTATCGGTATTGTAGAAACAGATCGATGTACGATCCGTTATGGACCTCTTCAATTTTCTAATTATCTTTCACATTATTATTTTATTAATAATTTTCTTTTATTTATTAAATTAATTAATTTTAATTTTTTCTTTTCTTTTTAGAATTGATCTTTTTAATATGTGTAAGGGGGTAAATGTTTTATTACTCCATAATATGTGCAATGCATAGTAAGTAATAAAATATTTTGACACAAATAAATAAATGAAGAAAAAAAAATTATTTTTTCTCTGCAGATGCATAGCGAAGTGTATGCGCAAAAGTAAAGCGAGCAATAAAAAATTCGATTGCTAACGCATGTTAGAAAAGGCAACTATTGAAAAAAGTTGTGTTTAAAGATTTGTAAATTTTCAAGAACAGAGAAGAAATTTGAAATTTGGCCCATTATGGATGCAGGGTGAAGGTTAAAATAAATATTGGTAAAAACGTTTCGAAGGTTCCTTTAAGGTGTGGTCGTTTGCATTTATAGAAGACTTGTGCATTAATTTTTGAAATAAAATGTTTATAAACTGAAGTAAAAAAGTACTAATTCGATCTTATTATACTGTTTTCTTTCAAAAATCATAATTTATAAATGCATTTTTTTATCAAAAAAAAAACAGGACTTTATATTGAATTTTTTTATTTATTTTATGGTTGTCTCTATATTTTGATATCATGTACGGGATGTCCTTAAAGAATTGAAAATATCAAATATCACAAGAAATACGTGTTGCGTCAAAAATCTAAAAATGTTTAAATTTAATAGTTCTGAAAAATACTATAAGAGAAATCAGGGTTCATACAATCATTTTTCAGAGCGGTAGAGCAATATATTTTGAAATTCAGAAAATTAAACATAATCATTGCTGTTTGACTTAAATAAAATAGCAATAAAATAAAAATAAATAATGGCAATAAAACCATCACTGAATGGTAAAGATTAAATACATTGCGTGATTCCGAATTCATCGGTAGTAATAATATTGTATTTAAATTATAGAGATTTTAAAACGGTTCTGAAATTGACCGACCTGGAAGTAAGATAACTAACTATAATAACTGCCGCAAAAATGATTAAAAAATGATGCCGATTTACGACGGCATTGTCACTAATTGAGCGCGTTAAAAAGTGATTAGTCAATTTTGAAATACGCGTTTCGTACTAATATATTAAAGACATAAATATTTAAAAAACACTATGAGAAAGATCGTAGAAAGGAAAAATAGTCGGTAAAAGGTGAACGATAGAATAGTAGCGAATTAAGTACGTCAGTTAGTGATAACTTATATTCGAAATTCGTGTGTTGAAATATCAAATTAAAAAAATCGGAATTTAATAAACTATGTTGCAACGGTTGAAAATCAATAAATAAATTAAATATATTTACGACAAATTGAGTAGGTCAAAAAATCATTACTCAAATTTGAAATTCACGCGTCGTAATAACATTGTATAAAAATTATCGTAATTTAGATGACCATGTAGAAATGCCGTAAAAAGACAAATAGCTAAAAACACTACTGGGAAAACGACTTTTATTAACGACGGAATAGCTGTGAATCGTTCGTATCAAAAAGTGATTGCTCAAATTAGAACTTCAAGAATCGCATTATTATTGTATTAAAAATACAAAATTTGATAATTATGCGGAGATCGCCCCAAAAACGATAAATTACAATCGAAAAAAATGATAGAAGATGGGGATTAACGGTGGAATGGTCGTTAATCGAGACGTCAAGAAATTATGGCTTTAAATCGAAATTTGCGTGTCGTAATAACACGCAGTAATAAAAATATCTGAATTTAAAAAATCACCTGGAGAAAAAAAAAAAAGAATAAGCTATCGAAAATCCAGACTATTAGAGATTGCTAGCAATTTTTGTTACTGCGCTTTTCTGTAACTAGCACACGGTTTTACCAGCGATTTGCTACTTGCTAGTCGACGAAATCGAGCCCTGGTTTAAACTGATGCGAGCCTCTTTGGTCGCACGGGGTTAGATCCCGCTATGACTGTGGTTGATTAGAGACTATGGTTGCCTTTCTCTAACTTCAGCTATCCCTTCTTCAACATGATATGGTGACAAGGACATAGAAACCGTCATGGACACATAACCCAAAACTGCATATAGATGTAACAGTAAAATAAAATAAAAAAAATATTTCTGTTGTAATCAAAAGGAAATCTAATTAAAAGTGCAAATCGACCTCATGTGATTAAAAAAAAATTATGAAATCTTTTTCATCTCTGTAAACCCTCTGACTCAAGCTTCGGAACGCCAGACAGGATTTTAATGCTACACACACGCAGGAAAAAATAACACAGAAACAGTGATCCAGAAAAAAAGGGAAGGACCATCCGAACACCATCGGAATATCAATTCGTCAGCAGATATAGCTCCGACAAAAACACGCGAAGAATGCCCTTCTGAAGAAGCGTACTGAGAGTTAGTTCGGAATAACTGATAAAAAGTCGGTTAATGCGATTTATGGATGAGTATGCAAGTGGTGTGGAACTGTCTTTTTTTTTTCTTCAATAAAAATATAAATAAATTTGTAAAAATAGCGATTTGTTTTAAAGTTGGATCATTAGGGAAGAAAGAAAAAACTTTTTAAGGTTACCGCCGCTGTCTGGAAGCTTGTTGCATTACGTCATTTTAAACCTTAAAAAAAATTGATTAAGGAAATGATTTTCTCCTGTTAATGGTTTTAATAAATATGCGTGTGATATATACAGTCAAGCCCCGCTATAGTGAACACGGTTTATAGTGAACTCCCGTATATAGTGAACGAAATGTTCGGTCTCGTGCTTTGTTATACATGTATAATGTTATTTTTTGTGGACATACTGAACCAAAAAAGTGAGGAAGTTGGATATAATAAACTTAAAAAAGTTGAGAAAAGCAGATCACAAGGATGTTGAAGAAGCATTACTGAAGTGGTTCACTAATCGAAGAAACCGCGATCTTCCAGTACCTGAACAAATGTCGATGAATTTGCTAAGCGATTTTATGAGACTACTTTTATTTGCTCGAATGGCNTATATATATATATATATATATATACACTCAAACCCCGCTATAGTGAACTCCCGTATATAGTGAACGAAATGTTCGGTCCCGTGTCTTGTTATACACTTATACTTGTTATACATACGTGCCTTGTTATACCTTGTTGTATAATGTTATTTTTTGTGGACATAGTGAACCAAAAAAGTGAGGGAGTTGGATATAATGAACTTAAAAAAGTTGAGAAAAGCAGATCACAAGGATGTTGAAGAAGCATTACTGAAGAGGTTCAGTAATCGAAGAAGCCGCGAGCTTCCAGTACCTGGACAAATGTCGATGAATTTGCTAAGCGATTTTATGAGACTACTTTTATTTGCTCGAATGGCAGGTTGGACAGGTTTAAAAAGCGGAATATCAGAAATTTTAATAAGAATTATCTGAAAGTCGGGAAGTGTTTTCATATCTGATGTTGAGGATTGCTCATCAGCTAAATATTAAAAAAAAAATTTTTTGTACGCACAACGAAGAGTAATAAAAAGTAACACATTTTTTGCTGTTACATAATATTTTTCAGTCATTTATTTGAATAATGTGTAATAAAAGGGAGGAGTTTAGGAACCATTTGTTAAATTGCCTGCTTAACGGATATAGTGAACTCCCGGTTATAGTGAACGGAAATTTCGGNAGTAATGAAAAGTAACACATTTTTTGCTACTACATAATATTTTTCAGTCATTTATTTGAATAATGTGTAATAAAAGGGAGGAGTTTAGGAACCATTTGTTAAATTGCCTGCGTAACGGATATAGTGAACCGAAATTTCGGTCCCTATATATATATATATATATTCTTTGATTCGCCCTTGTGTTCCAAATTCCTTGTTATCAGAGTGTTGTAATGTAGATATGTAAACTCTAAGGTCAAACATGCAAACACCACGTAACGTTCATATAATTACTTTGCAAAAAAATATTCAATTATTGCAAAGCTATGTAACTGTAAACCGTTGAAAGGCTTTCTGTGATTGCAAATTTTGTGATTTTAATAAATTCCTCGGGAGGGACTTTAGTGGTCTCTCTGCGGGGCAGTACCAATTCGGGCGGTACCTGCGCCATGTCTCCTGAGGGACCGATAGTGACTGCTAGTGACTTTTCAGTGTGCCCTTTTAAGGGTTGGTCGGAGGTTGATGACTTAATTAGTTTGTTTAAAAATCTTTTTCTTTTTCTTTTACCCTTTAATGTTTATTTAAATTTTTGCTTATTTCGCCATATATCTGGATCTGTTTAAATGGATCTGTAGACATAGAAGGAACTGTAGACAGTTGTAAAACTCGCTTAATTAAAAAAAATAGATCAGCAAAAATTATTATTTGAAGCACTTCTTTATTATTTTATTTTTAAAATGTCGAAATCTCATAATTATATAAGAATTGAAAATAATATTTGATTTATAATAAAATTTACAAATTTTTATTTTATTTAAAACTATTATTTCAAATGATGAAATTGCTGGAATAGTTTGTGAGAAATAAAATTTTTAACAAAAGTCGTATTTTCAAGTTGCATTCCTCAAGAATTATTCAAGCGATTCCGTTCAAATTTTAAATTTTTATCCGTTAAAATTACAGTTTAAAATTAAATTAATATTTGTGTAGCTTGACATTTCAAAAATGTCTGAACATTATTAAATGAAGTAATAAAAATAATAAATGAGTCTAAAAACTTCTTTTTTTTACATTGAATTGTATTCTAAAGTATCTTCAATAGATGCTGATATATAGCAAAAAACACAAAAACTGATATTACAGTTAACCCTTTGACGCGACCCTTTGATGGGACATCGGTGTCCCTTCTTACATATTTTTTTCTGACGTCCCCATAACTTGTAAAAGTATATTTGCTATTTTTTGATTATAAAAAGCAGTTTAATAGTTACTAAAAAATCTGTTAGATTATCGGAATTATATTTGTTCTGAAATATCAAATCCGTAAAATAAAGTAGTTCAAAAATTTTTTTTTAATTCACATTGAAAAGTTTATTAAAAGTTATCGATTCTGTAAAATAAAGAAATAAACAATTATTGATTTTATAAATGAAAGAAATTTCAATCGAGGAATAACTACTTGTCTTAGATCTGAATAACAGCAATTAAGTAAATTTAAAAAATTATTGTTTGGAAGTGAATCGTATTTGGAAGATTTTGCGTTTAACGTAGAAAAGGCACTTGTGTTTCATACTGTATTTCATAACCATAAATTATTAAAATGCCAAATATAATATTTTTCACTCATTTTGACTTAAATTATAAAAATCAAAATTCTATAATTAAATATTGAAAATAATATTTGATACATTATAATGTGTACGAATTTTTTATTTTACTTATAACTACCATTTTAGATGATAAAATGGTAAATGTGAGTGAAATTGCCGGAATAGTTTGTGAGAAATAATATTTTAATAAAAGTCGTATTTTAAACTTAACATTTCACACAACTATTCAACCAATGCAGTTCAGATTTTAAATTTTATTAGTTAAAATAAAAGAAATATTTGTGTACCTTAAAATTCCAAAAATGCCTGACCATTATTAAATTAAATAATAATAAAAAAATAAGTGAATTCTGAAAATTTTTTTTGCATTTACTTATAAATTCTCTTCAATAGTTGCAGATATAGGCAAAATACTCAAAAACTGAAGTTAACGTTAACCCTTTAACACGTTCATGCCGGGAAAAGGGAAAATACTGGTTGAAGAACTATTTCAATATTAGATAATATTGGGGAGGAGTTAATCTATTCTCAACAATAACAATTCACTGTAAGGAAATTTATCACGGCGAAGAAGCAATTCAATATAAAAATTGCATCCGTTAAAAACAATTGGTAGTTATGGATTATTATTCCCGGAAAAAAACTAAAAAATGAAATTAATTTGTTACCAGTTTTTACTCCGGTGCTTTGCCAAGATGAGACAATCTAGCGTGACCCACCGGTGGGTCACCTCGGCGTGAACATGTTAAGGCAGATGAGTTACCGCAGAGATGCCAACTGCTCCGGACACGCCAAAATAATTAAAATAACGGTAAATAACTACGAAGTAAATTTTGCAGATATTTGACCACTTTTGTTTGTTTTTAAAAAGGTATAGCATGACATAAGAACTATGATGTGGTGAACTATGTAAGCCTAAGAATTATTTAGAAATATTGGTGGATAAAAATTTACTAAATTGAATTTATTAAACCAAGAATCACAATTGATAAACTACCACTTTAAAATATATATTTGCTGTCCGGAGCAAGTTGGCATCTCTGTTACCGGTGTCCTTTTCATACATTTTTTTCCTGACGTTCCAATTAATTGCAAAAAAAATTTTGGTATTTTTAATAATAAAAAAAAAACAGTTGAATAGTTATTAAAAATTTTTTTAGATTATCGGAACTATATATGTACTAAAATATCAAATTAAAAAATAGTTCGATTTTTTTTTATTCACATTCTAAAATGTATTAATAATTTATTTTGTAAATTAAATAAATTTCGATGATGGATGACTAATTTGACAGAGAACTTCTATTGCGATGGTCTGGGGTTCGAGTTTACCGTTCGAGTAGTCGATAATATCAGCTTTTCTAGGCCATAAAGGCGGCTTGTGTGCAATACTGAACACATTACCACAAACGAAATTGTGAAGCCTTGATATCTATGATCTTTCTGGCCCACAACATGCTGTTGCGGCGATGATTTTTTTTAAATTTATTTTCGTATTAGTATAATTTCAAAGCTTTACTTCGAGTTTAAAACCTATTCTGGAAAAAAAAATATGTAAAATTTAGTCATCTGGAAATAACTAAACGTAACTAAATGGAAACAACAATCTGTAACTATTCTAAATATCAATAGTTACAACTTTAGGCGATTTCAAACGATTTATTGTTAGAGTACTTTTCCCTTTTTTATTATTCAAATAAGGTTCATGTTCAGAGGGGATGAATTTTGATAAAAATCAAGGATGAAATAAATCATGCATATCATCTAAGAAAATTTATTGAAAATTCTTTTATCTTAATACCACGATTTTTACAAACCAGACGAATATAAAGATTCCAAGTTTACAAGCTATTAGACCACTTAATCTCTAGTTTGCACAGCACTTATCTGTCTGACTTCAGTTTAAAATCCTTTACGCTGCACCTTTCTTCATTTTAATCTTTGATTTTGATTTTTAAAAAAAATCACTATTCATGAATTTTTGAAATTTACATTCTAGACAAGGACTTTTGGAGCTTATTTATCTATTTCGCTTTCAAAGTAATAAAAAAAAACTTTAGTAGAGCATTGTATTGACAGGATTCAATTAGTTCGAAAGATTAAGGGCGATTCCACGGATTTTTCTTGCTTATGGTTTGAATTTATATATTTGCCAAAAAATATTTTATAAACATGTATCTATGCCTTAAATATCTATTTGTGAATACACAAAAATAAGATTGTTCAATCCCATAAAATAATTTCTGTTAGTTAATCATGACTTGAAATCATTCGCTACCTGCTTCAATTGAAATCATTGAACCACATACATTTTTTATTCTAAGATTTTTGACAAGTACTAGGTAAACTATTTAATTAAGTACAATTTATTATGTATGCAATGTATAATGCAATTAAACGAAATAAAGAAAAGGAGAGCATTAACTCCTTAACGCATTTGCCCGTGTCTGACACGGACGAAAGTTACCGGCAAATTTGCACTTGCCCGTGTCTCACGCGGGCAATCTTGTATCTTATTTTATTTCTAATACTCGTGTAAGACACGTTCTAGTAAAAATGGATAGTCCATAATTATAATTAAACGTATTTACCATAGATGACACCAGTAAGCAGCATTTTTCTGGTGTAAACCACGTGGTGCATTTTGATGATTAGCTATTTGATAAATTAATTTAATATATTGATTATTAATTGATGTATTGATTTAATTTGATTTTAATATTCTGAAATTCAAAATAAACTTGTAATCAAATTGTTTAAATTTTTTTTGCACAGTAATTTTTTTATAACTTTTACATCAACCCCCAGGCCCTATTTACCCCCACGACTGAAATTGCAAAAAATAACTTAAACTATAGCTATATATTCATTTGTGTGTGTGTGTTTTTTTTTTTTTTTTAAAAAAAGGCAGTTTTTCCGAAAAAAAATTCCTGTTTTGAGGGGTTAAAAACTTTTAATCGTTATTATTACAAGTTGTACATTTAATGGTTCAAGGAGCTAACTTTCAGTATGTTATCTTCTGCAGACGATATTTTGGAACATTTTCGGCCAAATGTGCGTAAACGAGCCTCTGTGGCTTAGGGCCCATAACAAATCAATATCTCTGGGTATACTGATCCAGGAGTTTCCTTGTCTTCTGGATTGATTCAAAATTACAAATCTACTGAGTTGAACATTAGTAGTCATAAACCTAGACCTAGAATTGGGTCGGCAGTTCAACAACGGATATAAAATATAAAATAAAATATTTATTAGAAAAGAAATAAAATTAAGATAGCTTGGATGAAAAGAAGTACCATTTCTAAAGGGCGCGAACAGCTAGTACATAATAGGAAAGAGCCCCTAGCTCTATATATTGACGTTTCTGACATAAATTGCTCTGCAATTCTCAATTTTAATGACGTGGGTACACTAACTTTCACACAAATTTGTAACCGCTGTGAGGAATCACCAGTAGATATACATGAAATATTGACCTAAGAGTATTGTGAATTATTGGCATAATAGAATTATAAAGTATTGACATAAGAATATTGTGAAGTATTGACTCTTGTGTCAATACTTCACAATACTCATTTGTCAATACTTCATTAGGAATCAATACGTATTGTTAAGTATTTGCATTTTTACGTGCCGTTGGTATTTTTAACTGCATATAAAAGTTTTAACACATCTTCTATTTTATACATTCTTAATATCTTATCACCTTTGCTCATTTTACTTAGTACTTAGCGCGTTTTATACTGTAGTCATACTTTTTATCTTGTTTTATTCACTTTGTACTGTTTTATCAGTTTTAATTGTGCTGCAATTAACATTTTACGTGCACTAGGACGTTTGAACTGTTTCACCATATTGTTTGGCGCAGCATGTCCTCATTTGGACCTTGTGCCACTAAACCCTATATTCAATCAATCAATATTGTTAAGTATTAACACTGGAGAAGTGTGAAATAATGACATAGAAGTATTGTGAATTATTAACATAAGAGTATTATGAATTATTGACATAAGAGTATTGTGAATTATTGACATAAGAGTATTGTGAATTATTGATATAAGAATATTGTGAATTATTGAGACATAAGCGTATTGTGAATTATTGACATAATAGTATTGTGAAGTATTGACATAAGAGTATTGTGAAGCATTGACATAAGAGTATTGTGAAGTATTAACAAAGGAGTCAATACTTTATAAAGCTGTTTTTAGTTTAGAATCATTATAAAAGCCAAAGTATTCAATGCCTTAACAAATGTATATCAAATTTATCCAAGCGTATTGTTCGCATCGTCATGATGTAATTTTAAAATTCATTCTAATGTTTATTTTTAATTCCTTTTTTATTGATTTCTTAAAATAAAAAACGTGAGAAAAGTTTCGTAGCCATGCGAATGAAATCACACCACAAAAAGTAATCCTAACGATGTTTTCTTAATTCTTTCTAACAAACATAATAGCTAAGAAACGAGTTCTTTTTCTACACAACACATTTATTTTATTGTCTGAGGAAAAAATGGCGGTGGGATCTCCGTAAAGAATGCCAATACAAAGATCCATTAATTCGAACGATTCTTCTAAATCGGTTTGACCGAAGTAATCAAAAATTAGATTAAACTTGTGATATATAAATAATAATAATAAAAAAATTATGTTATATCTCTTTATGACCTGATGTTATTTACGAACGGTCATTTGTCTGATTTATAAAAAAAATTACATAAAATTTTAATTTATTCATCCGGTTCCGTTATCCGTTCATCCGGTTCAGATGGCTTTACTATTCATTTATAAAAAGAAAAAAAAATTTCCCGTTAAATTTTCATATTAGTTCCAGAATAGTTTATATAAATTTATTTCATTTTTAAATTACTTTAAAGATAAAACATACTTGCTTATTTACCACATATTGAACTTTTAAATATTTAATTTAGGGTTAAAAAATCGTTCTATTGTAACTTATTTTTAGTTAAAATAATTATCTTCTCTATTCACCTTTTTATCCCTCCCCAAATAAACTATCCTGATCAGTTTTGAAACGTAATTTTTAAAAATTAATTACATTTGATTAGTCTCTGTAGCGATTTTCTAATCCAGCGTCCGCTTTTGTCTGCCCGCTTTTTAAAATAAAGAAAAACATAATTCGTGACCACTTTTTTTTTAGTTTAAGTAACAAATTTCGAAAGAATTAAAAGCTTGCATTATAATTGTGACCAACTACAGCCATGAAGAAAATCTCAAAGAAAAAAAAAAAAAAAAAAAAAAAAAAAAAAGAAAGAAAAAAAATAGTGCGTGGAGTCCCTCCGCGCGGAAGAAGTGAAACTTCGTAATGTGGAAATGAAACAGGAAGAGGTAGAAATTGATTTTTAGTGAAATCATATTGTTTCTTTAAGACAAACTTTATTAACAATGCTTACAATTCACAATTGATCGCATCTTTTAATTATCATTTTCGAGTGGAGAAATATCCAAATCTATAACATTTACAATGGGATTATGATAACTAAAGTAAGATACGAAATGTTTGAGTTCATTTTTTTTGAATATTTCTTGCAAAAACTGCATCAATGGTAGTTCCCCTCTTGGTTGTTGGATCATTCCTACTATTTATCATTTCCAATCCAAATTTGTCTTCAAGGAAGGTTAATAATGTTTCAGATTCAGGTAACGAGAAATTCACATTAAAATCTCCTGCAAGGATCACAGGCCGCTCACAATAATCAATTTCTTCACCAGTAACATATACATGGACCACTTTTTGTATCTGAGCATTGCTGGGTTAAACTTCGAGTATTAAATATATAATAAATTGCGTTAACTTAAATTCTCATTTCAGTTTTTATTGTTGCTTCGATAGGTAGTTTTAAGGAGAAAATAGACACTCTATAACAAAACAAATCGACGCACCAAGAAGCAATCATCCGATTGCTTTGAAATTTCGTATGCATGAATGTTTTGAACAGATATGGCTGGAATGATGCCGACTGGGGACGTATAGTCTTTTGCGACAAATCCCGCTTCCAACTGTGTCCTGACGATCATCGAAGACGTGTTTGGAGACGCACAGGGCAGAGGGAGGATCCTGCCTTCACTATTGCATGCCACACCGGCCCTCAACAAGGCATTATGGTGTGGGGTGCCATGTTCTTTGACAACCGGACCCCTTTGGAGAGATACGTTAGAGGTACACTTACTGCACAGCGGTACGTCGACGACATCCTAAGACCTGTTTTGCTACCGTTCCTTTTGCAGCGCCCTGGGCAGGTTTTTCAGCAGGGCAATACGTTTTTCAGCAGGGCACATACGGCACGTGTTGCTATGAACTGTCTGCAAGCTTGTCAAACTCTTCCTTGGCCTGCCAGATCACCAGATTTCTCTCCCATCGAGCAGGTCTGGGATATGATGGGAAGGCGATTGCATCTGGCACGGAATGTTGATGACCTCGTTCGACAATTGGATCGAATTCGGCAGGAAATACCGCAAGAGACCATCCGGGAGCTTTATCGGTCTATGCCACGCCGTGTGGCAGTTTGTATCCAGGCTAAAGGCGGGTCAACACCTTATTGAACTTGTTACTGTAACTCTGCAATAAATTATTCAATTGTTCTGAAATTTTAATCATTTACTATTCTGTACATTGTCTTCCTATCCACCAATTTTCGTTTCAATCGGACAACTTCTTCTTGGTGCATCGATTTTTTTTGTTATAGAGTGTATGAGTGTATTTGCATACAGATATTTTAAATGGCAGAAGGTGTGAGACTCAGAGCATGATGTATTTCTAGCGTGATTTAATCTTATGCAAAATTTTTCATTGCCAGGTGATATTTATTTAAATTTCCTTGAACTATTACTAACTGTGCTTTATGAGTTGTTTCCTCTTTACTAGGAATATTTTCAACCGTTAAAACGAAATGCCTCAAATCACGCTAAGTTCAGCGGACATTACGAACGGCTTTGTACTGCGAGAAAACAAGTATACAGCGGCAATAACGTAAAACAATAATAAAAAGCTTTAACTGAGTTTTATTACTACGCGAAGAACTGCAAGATTAAAACGGTTAAAAATCTTACTTTAAACATAAAAATTCGAATTTCATGTTATGATGATATTTTTAAATTTAAAAGAGAATTGTTCTTGCATATTTGTTTCGGAAATAAAAGCTTATGGTTTCTGTATCCCTTATTATGTAAGGAACGAATTTATATTTATTATCTGAAAAAAAATTAAGGAACGATGAACTAAGTAATCTTTCTAAGAATCAAGCAAAAAAAGTCTTATTTTTCAATTTTCATTTCTCAGCAACTGTTTGATCAATTCCGCTAAATTTTATATTATTTGTCTTCCGCTAAATTATTTATTTAAAATTCCGTAATTTCAAATAAGGTCAAAACTTGTATTTGGTATTGCGTGATCTTTGATTTCTGTTTTGCGTAAAAATAATCATATTTGAATAACGTATTAGAAATTTTTTTTTTTTAAATTGATGTTATTTAGAGTTTTTCATTATACGTGACAGCTTATAATTTCGTGTACAATTTTTGCGTTAAAATAAATAATAAAATTTAATGCTTTGATCTCGATTTTACAAAATATCTTAACCCTTTGACGCAGAATTTTATTAAACATGCTTTTAATCCTTTTGTAATTATTTTGTAATTATTTTGTATTAATTTAGGTCAAAATAAGTGAAAAATGTAATATTTAGCATATTTATAATTTATGGTTATTAAATACAGCATGAAATACCAGTGTCTTTTTCTGGGTTAAATATAAAATCTTAAAGACACGGTTCACTTCCAAACAATAATTTTTCAAATTTGCACTTGTTTGTAGTTATTTAGATGTTAGACAAGCAGTCATTCATCATTGAAACTTCTTTAATTTACTAAATCAATTATTGATAAATTTTTGTAATATGAATGAAAAAATAATTTTTATCCAGCTACTTTTTTAAATTTATATTTTAGTACAAATATTACTCCGATAAGCTAACAGATTTTTTTCAATAACTCTTAGTCTAATTTTTTTAATAATTAAAAGAGATAGCAAAATATATTCTTGCTTGTAATTAGAGAGTCAGAAAAAAAATATTTATATAAAAGGATCATCGGTGCCCCATCTGCATCAAGGACTTAATGACCCAGGCCACTTTGATGAAAAAATAAACTTATTGTGACATATTTTTAATGAGACTTTTAAAATATGTAGTTGCATATTATAGCCTGTACGAATTTTGTATTAAAATAAATGATACAATTTATATCTTGCGATCTCGATTTAACAAAATATCTTAAGGGCCTAGAACACTTATGTGGAGGAAAACAAGCACATTTTAACACATTTTTTTTTAACGAGGTCTAATAATATTCTAGACGACTATTGTACTATAAATTGTTTCTTCATGTGCTTCTGATCATGTCATTATATAAACACCCGTAGCCACTTACGATGACACGTCCAGGTATGGTTTCCTTTGTAATTTTAATCCTGATGATGTGCCCTAACTCCCTAAGATGTTTGTCGCAACATCTTTACAATTTCCTGTTGGAGCGTTTATAAAATTGCTCATTTTAACAAATCAAAAACCAAAAAAAGACCGAAACTCTAATTTCAAAAAAAAAAAATTTTTTTTTTACTATAGGAATAATACTTAGATTTAAAATCCCTTTCCGAATTAGGTATGATTAAGTATTTATACTAATTCATACCTGCCTTCTTATACTCATTTGGCGTAAAATTTTATTTTTATGTTTAAAGTGGTAGTAAAATGTATGCTTTTTATATTTTTCTTGCATTTATAAACTTAATTTAAAATCTTTTTGACCACCACTATTTTTAAAAAAATTAAGCATATGCAGTTATGCAATACAGATTTTGTTGTCAGCTTGAACTATTTTAAAATTTTCTGCCTAAAATTACGTTTTAAACTCCATTTTACTACCACTGGGAAAAATTGTTCCCCTTTGTTATAATTTAAACTAAACTATTAATGAACTATTTTAAAATTTTCTGCCTAAAATTACGTTTTAAACTCCATTTTACTACCACTGGGAAAAATTGTTCCCCTTTGTTATAATTTAAACTAAACTCAGCGGCGCGACAGCCCATAAAGGGCCAAAGCCTACTGCAGAGATGCCAACTGCTCCGGACGCGCCAAAATAGTTAAAAAAGCTGTAAATAACTACAGTAAATTTTGTAAATATTTGACTATTTTTACTTGCTTTTTAAAAGGTATAGCATAACATAAGTACATAAAGTGGTGAAATATATAAGTCTACGAATTGTTTAGAAATAGTGGTGGATAAAAATCTACTAAATTGAATTTATTAAACCAAGAATCATAATTGATAAACTACCACTTTAAAATATATATTTGCTGTCCGGAGCAAGTTGGCATCCCTGCTACTGTGCCCTTTTCAGTTTTCTTGACCTTGGGCTCTGGGGTGCAGGAGCAGATGTTCCGGTCAGGTGGTCAGCCGAACGCGGAACCCCCAGTACCTAGTTCCCAAGCATGGGTGAAAGCCCTTATATAGCAAGACGGAAAAGAGAAAAACCTGGTACTTAAAACATTTCATTCCAGCATTTTTTTCGAAAAAAATGAAATATCTGTGACTATCAAGATTTCTTTTATAATTCTGGCATACATATAAAACTGCTTCTTTTCCAAGATAAAGTAGATATTGTTGAAAAATTTATAAAAAGAATAAGTAAACTCCTCCCCAAAGCTAACTATAACTGAAATGGTTTTACTACCAGCCTTTCCTCTTTTCCGTCTCGCTTTCACCCCTGTTCCCAAGCATGCTTGGTACTCATTTATTGACTCACTGAAGGGATGAAAGGCTGAGTCAACCTTGCCCGGCCCGAGGATCGAACCAGGGACCTGTGGCACGACAGCGCGTAGTGCTACGCTCAGTCACTGGGCGTCTTGTTATAGTTTATTATGATAAAAATATTGTGTGTAAAATTGTTGTCAGCAAAGCTCATGTTTTACAGAAATCTTACTGATTAAACATGCGACCCTTTGAATAAATATATTATTTTTAAAACGTAAAAAATGGTAACATAAACGCTTCATTTTTTAGCATTTATTTTACAGAAACAAAATAGTTCTAGTTACCATTGTTTGATATGATTCAATGTGATTCTTAAGAATTTCAAGAAATTTATGCTCCATAAAGCAGGAAAAAAAAATTTTTTTTTTTCATCGTTGAGTAGATAGAATATCAAATGAGTTTACTTTACTTTTGCTTTAGTTAGAATATAAAATGAGGCAAGGGGGAAAAAAATGCTTTCTCGGATTTCTCGTTTACATTTATAAAGCTGTTTTCGCCCTTCAGTTTACCACAATAATGAAGTGCTGCAAATTGCAGAATCTCTGAAAATTAAAAAAAGTAAGAATTTTTTTTTTTTTTTTTTTTTTTGTTAAGAAAAGTCTTTATGAATACGCTTTCAGAATTCTTCACTAGATTTGCATCCATTACGGAATAAAGTTTTTAAATAAATAAAAAAAAAATAATATTTTACGAAAAAGAATTTAACATCAAATCGTTGTAACTAAGAACGTTGACAAACCTTATCAAAATTTAGCGTAGCGTTAAAATTTGGTTTCTGCTTCGGGGATGTTCTTTAACATCCTGAGGCGAAACGATATTTTCATTTATGGACTTTTTAGTTATTTAGTTTTGATAATTGTTAGAGTGGTTAAAATGTCGTGAAAATTTTATTACTTAATGTACTTCGTAATAGGTAGGTTATTACAAGACAGGAAACAATCAAAAATTTTACTTTTACTCAGGTTTTTTTTATGAATCTAAACAACGTTATTTTTATGTGCTAACCTTTGGTATTAAGATATTTCAGGCACAGCCTCATGCATGCAAAATATTTTTTGACGAATGTATTATTTAATTTTCAGCGTCATATGCAGATCAAAAACTATAGAATCGACCAACTATATTCTCGAAACACTGAGAATACATTTTAGCTTTAGCTAATGTTGAGTATTAAAAAGAATATGACAAAATTATTCCTGATAGTGGCTTAAATATGAATTTAAAATGATAAAAAAATCACGAAAACAATGAGAAAAAAAATAGCCTATTTGTTGTGCGTAAACAAACATTGATTTTTTTTAAAAAGAAAAAAAAAGACGGATGCCAACTATATCTATGATTGATTAATCTTTTCAAAACGTTTTGGCTTTTGTTAATAGTATCCCCCTCAAATAAATTTTTTTTCTATAGGTTTCTGAATTTTAATGTTTTATTCATTGCATTCTCTGAATATTATAGGACTGATTCAATCTCGCGAAATTTAACTGAATAGAACCAATCGTTTGATATGATTCTAAGGCCTATACTACTTTCAAAATTTAATTTACATTTCTGTTCTAAAATCAATCAATTTTGAGATAGACGGCGCCTTAATGGCGTAGAGTTCTATCGCCTCTTTTTAACCCGCTATTTATTTATTTTTTTAAATAAAAAAAAAGAGTAAAGAAGTAGATTTTAATTGATGTAAATAAATATGTTTTTTGCTATCATTTCAGACAATGATTTTAAACTTAAAAACATCTTTACTTCTTTTAAAAAATTAATTTGGAATAAGAGTAAACGGTCTTCCTATTAAACTAAAACATTTTGTAAATATTGTTGGCATAGACAGGGGTGAAAGCGAGACGGAAAAGAGGAAAGGCTGGTAGTAAAACCATTTCAGTAATAGCTAGTTTTGGGGAGGAGTTTACTTATTCTTTTTATAAATTTTTCAACAATATCTACTTTATCTTGGAAAAGAAGCAGTTTTATATATATGCCAGAATTATAAAAGAAATCTTGATAGTTACAGATATTTCATTTTTTTCGAAAAAAATGCTGGAATGAAATGTTTTACGTACCAGGTTTTTCTCTTTTCCGTCTTGCTATATAAGGGCTTTCACCCATGGGCATAGATTTTCCGCATGAACTAGTATTTAAAAGAAAAATAGATAAAAACAAAAGAGAAATTACAGCTATGCTATAGCGTAGCAACCACTTTAATTAATTGGTAGATATTTTTTTCTTAATTTATACTGAACCTACGCGGAGTACGTTATGGTTTGTGACACGTGATATTTTAGAGATTCGGGAACGGCTTGTATTTGGATTAACACGTTCACGCCGGGGTGACCCACCGGTGGGTCAGGCTAGATTGTCTCATCTTGGCAGCGCACAGGAGTAAAAACTGGTAACAATAAATTTCAATTTTTAGTTTTTTTCCAAGAATAATAAAAATCCATAATTACTAATTGTTTTTAACGGATGCAATTTTCATATTGAATTGCTTCTTCGCCGTGATAAATTTCCTTACGGTGAATTGTTATTGCTGAGAATAGATTAACTCCTCCCGAATATTATCTAATATTGAAATAGTTCTTCTACCAGTATTTTCACTTTACCCGGCGTGAACGTGTTAAATGTGGGAGAACAAAGCTTCAGTGCTGCTCATATAACTGCATTATAATATCAAATTATTAATAAAAAATATAAATAAGTTATTAAAACAAGCTAATTAAGCTTATTTATTTCATAATCGGCGTTGAAACATCAGAACCAATTCTGAGTTTACGACTACCAATATTCAACTCCATTAGCTTTTAATTAGCCCTATTCAGAAGACAAGGAAATTATTTTATCAAGTGTTGGGAGAAACTTACCTTCGTGGAGGACGTTTTCATGGAACAAACCAGAATTTGTGTTACTTGGAGAGGAAAACCACGGAAAATATCCCATGGTTAGTCCAACGGCAAGGGGACTCAAACCGATGATCCGTCTACCTCTGAGGATATTTTACGTTAGCACTGTGGTTAGTACGAGTCGGGCGCGGAACTCATATCGACCAGCCTTAGTTGGGATTCGAACCTATACCTTCAACTACCATGGCTCTAATTATGTTTATTGAAAAATTCTGCTCAAGTGAACGCATGAGCTATTTTGAAATTAAGAAAAAACCCTCATATAAAAAAATTAGTCGTAGGATATTTGCACTTACATATTTCCTAGTTAGAAGGCGTGAATGAAAAAAAGGGTAGGCATTTCAATTATTTTAACAGAATCGATAATTTTTCCTTTTTGTTATACTTCCATATTTCATTCAAAGGAATTGTAATAGTCCTAGATTTCTCTTTTAAAAAATGATATCTGGATATTAGAAAGGATCCTAATTTGAGGACATACTTTTTTTAAATAAATAAATGAAATAAAGCGTGACAACTCAATTGTTTCAATTTTATGAAAATTAAAACGTGTTGTATATTCATAGCTGCAGATTTAAATACTTTCTGATTAAGATTTTCGGTAATGGCCTCAAATATATAGTACTCAATACTGTAAAACGAATAAATTTAGGAATTTAATTAATTGGTTCAAAGTACTTATGCGTAATGACAGCCAAAATTATTATAAATACTTTTTTTTAAATAGAGTTAAGGGTATTAACGTATACATTTGCTACCACTTTAAAAATAAAAATAAAATCTCTCGCGAAACTAAGATAATTTGGTATCCATGTACAATGTATATATATATATATATATATATATATACATTGTACATGGATACCAAATTATCTTAGTTTCGCGAGAGATTTTATTTTTATTTTTAAAGTGGTAGCAAATGTATACGTTAATACCCTTAACTCTATTTAAAAAAAAGTATTTATAATAATTTTGGCTGTCATTACGCATAAGTACTTTGAACCAATTAATTAAATTCCTAAATTTATTCGTTTTACAGTATTGAGTACTATATATTTGAGGCCATTACCGAAAATCTTAATCAGAAAGTATTTAAATCTGCAGCTATGAATATACAACACGTTTTAATTTTCATAAAATTGAAACAATTGAGTTGTCACGCTTTATTTCATTTATTTATTTAAAAAAAGTATGTCCTCAAATTAGGATCCTTTCTAATATCCAGATATCNCTTTCTCGAGGAGCTGACTTATGGAATCTAATATAAGTAAATTGTACTTCACATTTGGCAGACTGCGCATTTTACGCTCCAAAGAGCGAACAATCTAACAATCATCTGAAGCAGTTGTTTCTAAATATGCCAAAGTCTTACAAATCATTACCAAAAGCTAGTTTCCATGCCAAATGTGCTAGTTCCCATGCCTAGTATTTCATGCCCAGAAAATCAGTACTATGTTCGCTTAATCTTATATATGTGAACAAGAGTTTTCAATTATGAACCTTAGAAAAAATCATTTCAGAAGTAGACTAACAGAAAAGCATTTAGTCTTGTTCTTTAAAATAAGCACTTCGAACCTTAATATAAGGAACTTTTAAAAATGAAATTGCAATTTCCTTCATCTCACTAAATATTTAAATTAAAACTTGTAAATCGCTTTTTTATTTATTTTTAAATTTTGAAGGTTTTTACTTGGCCCACCAAGCATTTTTTTTCCTTGATTTTTGGCCCTCGACCAAAAAAGTTTGCACATCCCTGGTGTAAACGCTCCAAAGTTTGGACCCTTAATGTTAATTTCTCGAGATACAGCGAAATACACAAAAAGTTAATTAACATTAAGAGGTCCAAGCTTTGGAGCGCTCTCCTGATCAAACTATTGTTACATTTCCCAGATTGCGGCGACCCCCTATATTTCGGGGTCAGAAATCTGAATCCGTCAAAAAAAGGTATGTTTATTCAGAGAAAGTTCGTTTTTGCATCTGATTTTCCTAAGTTAAATTAATCTGCACTGATTAACATATTTGAGGTCACCTACTAGAGCCATTAAGATTGAGTCCAAAATGTGAAGATCTGATCATTAGATCAAAAGTCATTCAGGGTGGTCCGGTTTTTTTTTTTGTAAACGGTACATTATTCGTATTTTGGCTCGCTTAACAGTTTCCGGATCCGCAAATTTCCAGTGAAAATTTTAGTCAGGCAGGACATTAGCAAGGACGCCTGGTGGCTGAGCGGTAGCGCTTCGCGCTGTCGTGCCACAGGTCCCTGGTTCGATCCTCGGGCCGGCCAAGGTTGACTCAGCCTTTCATCCCTTCAGTGGGTCGATAAATGAGTACCAAGCATGCTTGGGAACTAAACACTGGGGGTTCCGCGTTCGGCTGACCGGAACACCTGCTCCTGCACCCCAGAGTCCAAGGTCAAGAAAACTGAGATGGGTACAGTAGGCCTTGGCCCTCTATGGGCTGTCGCGCAGCTGAGTTTAGTTGAGTTGGACATTAGCAAGTACGCATTGTTGCTTAAAGAATAATAGTTGCATGGTTGCAAAACGTTTAAAAGCAATTCGTTACCATCACCATTATATTCATAACCAGAGGTTTGTAGCATTTGTTGAATTAGTTTTACCAGACTGGCTACATTAAGCCGGAAAGGGTTAAACAAAATGTTGTTAATAAAAATAGAAATTATCCAATTTACATTCAGCTCATCCTGATGCTGTGAAATATTGTTTCATTCGTACGAATGATGCTTTTCTTGTTAATGACATTCGTTCCTCACCAACTCTCCAAATCACGTGGAAATGCATTTTACCCCGATTTGCCCCTCTCTGCAACTGTGGTTTTTCTTGTTCTGCTTTTCATCTTTTTTTTCTCTCTCGGTTACTCTGATGTTTTGTAGTTTTTTTTTCACTTTTATTTTTCAATTTTCTGTTGCCAACTTTAATTTTTTATATAAAATCTCTTTTGTTTCTTACCATTCATGTCAGACAGGTCTTGAAAATGGGCACTTATTTTTTGAGCGCTTGAAACATGTCGACTGTTAATTTGCAGTATGTAAATTTTAGAAGCGAGTGAAGTTTTTAATCAATTAATCTGAATTACCCACTTTGTTTAAGCTGATATGCCTTCTACTTTTTTTTTTCAATGCAATTTTGATGTCTTCAAAATCTTGCTTGTACGATTCCACAGCAAAGAATGAGTTAAAGGCAAATATCCAACCACTTAATATACTAGGACAGAATAATCCGGTAAACTTAATATTATTTATTTTAAAATTAAACAAGAAAATACTTCACGATAGCTATTCTGAGAAAACTTAGAGTAGTTCTGAAACAAGACTCTACGAGTTAATGTACAAGGGAACCTGATTGACAATCCCAATAATGTTAGCTGTTGCATCAGAAAACGATTCCAACCCCCACCGAAAATGCCCCTCATCTAAATTTGACACTCTCAGTTGGCCCGTTTCAATTCGCTTGGGGCATTAAGGGTAATTAACCACAAGAGACAAGAAGCAATTTCACTGCCCAAATCGATATCGAAGTTGGGAGCTAGTTAACTTGACGCGATACTTATAATTATGGTTGGTAATTTCCTTGGCATCATCAATTTCTATTTTTTCTGTGTTTTTTTTCTCTCTAATCTTAAAACGTTGAAAATGACGTTAATTACAATGGTAGTAATTTAGATACTAGTTGGAGTTCTCTTTCTTTCTTTATTTTTTTTTTTTAAATAACAGCTTTAACGTTTAGAGATCAGACAGCCTTAAATTCTTATAAAGAGATGTATTTCCTTTAAAGAATAATATGAAATGGTAGCAACAAATGCGTCAAAATATCGACGTTAGTTTAATTTTTTTACTACTCTATGCCAGTCAGACCTCTGCATTTTATTTTAAGTAAAATGTTTCTCCTCCTTGTACCAGGTGAGATGAAAGTGGGGAATAATTTGAATCAGAAGACACAGAAATGTGCTGTTTGCTGCGTTCTGTTAACGAAACCAGTTTTTGTTTTCAAGTTTCAAAATTAGTGAGACATTAACACTTTTGTGCTAGAAAAAATAAATCTAAATTCACTGTAATTTTAGAAAATATTTAATAAAAACGTTAAAAGTTAACAAAATTATTCTTTTGTAACATATTAATTCTTTATTATTATTTTAAAACAATTGCCATTTAAAAGTTTGATATCCTGTACCAGAACTATTTCACCTTCTACGTCAACTAAAATATCAACTTGACTCAAACGTCTGTTGAACCAAAATTATCATCTCACTGTTCAATATGAGTTTTTTTTTAAACATTTTAGAACGTATATGTAATCGTTGTTACAGAATGATTCAGTGGTGAATGGGTGCATTAATTAAAGAAACCATATTTAATAACAAACAAATTTAATAATAGTAACAATAAAAATATATGATACGAAAAGGGGCTCTCCAATGAGCCATCCAAATCAATCCATTGCCTGCCACATAAGTGTTTACAGAATTATAATGAGTGAGTGATTACAACGCCCTCTTCTGGTCAGGCAGAAATTTCTAACAATCGTTATCGTTCTTTCTGTCTAACACAACTGTTAAATTTAAAAATGCCATATTTAACAAAACAACAAAATATTTTGGTAGACCATTTTGGGCTTATGAACGGAGAATTTTCTAAATTATTTAAAGTGTTAGCAAAAACTATGCTATAATATGCAATAAAAAATTATCTTGATTGTATGACATTTATCTAATCTAAATCCGATATATGATATATAAAAGTTTTGAAAAGCATATTCCTATTTTTTAAGTGACAGGGGAAATTTCAAAAGCATTTGCTAGCTTAAAATTTATTTAATATTTATCTAACTCAATATTATATTTTATGAAGAGTAAGTAATTCGAGTTGGCAGCTCTGCTACCACACTCTTACAGTTGCGGTACAAATCCTTAAAATAGTGAAAATAATGTTGTTGTTGCTGTTGTCGTAGATCATTAAGGCGATGGATGCGATTGTTCTGGTTTTCCAGTGGCGTCATCTATGATCAAGAATTCGATTTCTGCCTCTCCCATACGTCACACCCATTTATAGGTCGGACTGAGCAATGAAGCTCAGGGGATAAAGCGTTCGCCTTCCAATGAGGTGAACCGGGTTCGAATCCCAGCAATGATAGGTCGATACGAATTCCGCATCCGACTTGTACCGACCACAGTACTGACGTAAAATATCCTCAGTGGTAGACGGATCATGGATTAGAGTGCCCTTGCCCTCAGGCTAACCGTGGAAAGTTTTCGTGGTCTTTCTCTCCCATAGCTGCCAACTCTTCCGGTTTTCCCGGAAGATTTTGTTTTCATATTTTAAGTGCTAGCGAAATTCATGTTAACTTTTTGAATTATAATAATAATTTTAAATCAGTTTGATCACCACTACATATAAATAATTACAACAAATATATAGAAGCATATTATTCCTTACGATAGCAAATTTCAACCTGATTAAAATATAAATATATTTTTGAGGAAGATAGTTTTTCGGTAATTGTTTTACTTCCACGTGGAAAATCCATTCTCGAAAAGAGTGAATGTTGGCAGGTATGCTCTCCGTGTAAAGCAAATGCAGGTTAGTTCCATCAAAAAGTCCTCCGCAAAGACAAATTTTTCCCAATACTTGATCCAGGAGTTCCCTTGTCTTTTGGATAGGGTTCAAAATTGCAGGGCGACGGAGTTGAACATCAGTAGTCGTAAACCCAAATTTGGGTCGGCTGTTCAACGACGGTTATAATTGTAATATAGGTCGAACTCATTCATTCATCCACTGATAGTAATTTTGACCTGAACCAGAGAACCATCAATCTCCAATTCAGTACCCCCAGAGGCATAATTTGTTATGGGAACATTGAGGACTTTGTGACCCAACAGATTTAACGTGCACCAGTCATCATTTACTTCACGGTGAGTCTTCGGTCAGCTGGATTCGAACTTCCGTTCTTACGAACGAGAATCCAGCGTCATTGCAAATCAGGCTATTCCGGCCACAGTTGAAATAGTAATTAGATTCATTTCAGCTGTTCTTTACTATCTACAGTGAAAATGTGTTTTTGCTAAACGTATAAAACCACGTTATCAAGTTGCTCATAAAATTGACTTCTACTTACTGAATAATTCGATTAACTGAAATGATGAATAAAATAAATAAAATTGATTAATTAGACATTTGAATATGCGAATTGACGAACAAACCCGCGAATTAAATAATGCTTTAACAATAATAATGGTTTTAAAAATGTTTTACTAACATTAACTAAAATTGCGAATTGATCACTCTCGAATAACCCATAAACACCTCCTGTTAAACGAACCTGCCCCCGAGTGTAGGGAACTGCTACTATTAAACATATTTTGAATAAGTGTAACAAATTTAAAACTCATAGACAACGCCATTTTGGTAGCTTTAATCCAATATTGGCTTTATTAATTGGGGATAAACTTGACAAGAAATTTAAATTGAATTACCTCAGGGGCATTAGTTTTTACAAATCAAGTTAGCTTTAACACGTTGAGCGCCACGCTCAACGTGTCAATTTTACAACGTGTTAGTTTTACATAACTTGCCCATCTGACAAAAGGTTAATAATTACAACTAAATTTGAAAATATTAGACGGATTTAGCTATTGTTTTAGATAGTTTATCATGACGAATCTGACAAAAGCGGTGAATTATATAAGCCTACGAATTGTTTAAAAATAGTGGTGGATAAAAATCTACTAAATTGAATTTATTAAACCGAGAATCACAGTAATTAAGTAAATTTTGAATACATTTTTTGCAATTCCATAAAAGAGTGTAAATTTTATAGTTCTATATCATGTTATACGATGTCAGTCAGCTGTTTTTTGCGGCCTATGTGAAAGGTCAGTGTCAGCAAGCGGTGGCAGACGCAGCCTAAATGTAATTTCAGTGTCAGTCACCGTTGGCTGACGCGGCCTAAATGGAAAGTCCAGTGTCAGCCACCGATGGCTGACGCGGCGCCCAACGTGTTAACTCATAGCAAAAAGCTTTTTACAAACCAAGTTGTAAGTATAGCCACAAATAACTTTTGCGTCAATAATCCTTAATTAACTTATCTAATTAACTAAAAATGTTTCATTCTTACATTTTAAAAAAAAATCTGCGTAGAGCTAGAGAAATAAAAGAAAAATCAGCCCGAAATCACCGAAACAATATTCGTAAAGCGTCCGATAGTCATTGCATTTTTAAAATGATGCAACTCACAAATGCATCCTTATGTAAGCAAAATCATTTTTCGTAAAGATACTTGTTCATAATGCAAGACGTAAGAAAAATCTCATCTCCAAAAAACGAGCAAAAACATTCCAAAAAGGGCTTAATGACGGTAGGGAAGAATCTTTTTCTGGCAGACGATGATGATGGGACAGCTGTTGTGGAAGCCAAGGTAGGCGAACTAGACAAGAAAGCCATTTTCTGTTGCCATAGAAACATGCTATTCCATCGTCTCCTGTTGAAAAAGTAAAGGGCTGAATTTCTAACAGAAATTTGGCGACTGTAATTTAGCCAGACGCGAAGTTACGTCGTGTGAAATAATGACCTTTTTTTGAACTCTATGTTTCTTACATTAAGTCGTTAGAAATCGCAACAAAAAAGTATCTTCTAAAAATATAAGAATAAGTTTATTAGTTTAAGTTACTTTTTCACATATTATTTTGAAAAGCTTTAAAGCAAGGTTTTATTAAGAGAGGCAATTCTATTTATTACGTATGAATAATCATACATTTTCTGAATATAAACATACTTATAGAGCCGTTTTTCGTGTATATATANAATATTACCCATAATATTAGAATAAAAAATTATGTTCAATTAAAATATATATATATATATATATTGTAAATACTTTTGCATTAATAACAACATTAAAACTCTTTCGTTTTCATAAAATGTCTTTGGTAAAGAATAGGTGTAGAAATTCTATTTTGGAACTACAAGGCTGAAAACATACCATTGAATCATAATTAGATTTATATTTCAAAGGAGGAGTTACTTTTAGAATCTTGTTCCTCTTTCACTTCCATATTAGGAAGTATTAAATGATTTTCCATAATGCGTAGAGTTACAAAGGTATGTACGACTGGAACCTAATTACATCAAAATCTGTGAGTATTTAATGCGAGACCGATGATTTTCGCATGTCTCTTGCTGAATAACGTGTTCCAATAAACATCTGCCGGAACCATCCACAGTTTTGTCCACACCCCTCCCTTGTGGAGTGGGGATGTGAACTGTTATAACCACCAGCCTAACTTTAAATAAACCTTTTTATAACATATCATGGCTTATGACTGCATTATTAAAGATGAATACAACAATGATAACAGGGATGTAGGTGGACATTTTTTGAAAGTTTCATGTTTTTCAACTTTGAGTACTTGTAGAATATATTAATTTACACTTAAATACAAACGTTTATATATCAAATTGAAGGTAATTTAATCCAAAATTTAATAATAAATACAGTATTATAATATCTGTAATACAAAAAAAGTTGTGCAACTAATAGTAAGATCTATCTTAGATTTGCATTTTTTTAAAGTGATACTTACACAATCAATACTTAGTAGGATAACCCTTATTTCTTAAGACAGCTTCACAGCGTCTTTTCATCGAGTGAACGAGTGTTTGGAGTTCATGTTTCGTAATCACATGGTGCCAAGAGTGAAATATAGCTTCAATAAGTTGTTTTTTATTGGATGGACGTTTTTTTCGTACAAGAATTTTCAAACGTCGCCACAACTTTTCAATTGGATTGAGATCAGGGCTGTTTCCTGACCATGGTAATCTATCTATGCCTTTATTTTGAAACCATGCTTTGCGTACTTTTGCTGTGTGGCATGGAGCTGAATCCTGCTGAAAAATAAATGGTGCGTTGCTGGGGAAGAGATACCTGATGGAAGATATCAATATTGATTTCAGGACAGTTTTGATGCATTTTTTGGCATTCAGGATGCCATCAATCCCTTGAATTCGACCCACACCATCTGCAGACATACATGCCCAAATCATGACATTTGTTGGCTTTTTTTTGTAATAATTTATGTGAGTTTCAAGCTAAATAAGCTCTAACCAACCAGTCTCTAAGCCAGCTAGAAACAATTCTCAGCAGCGATCCTAGCGGTTGATGAGAAACTTTTCAGCATACCACGAGTTTGAAACTCAGGACTTAAGCATAAAGATGACTTTTCCCCTAGGTATTAGGAATTGTTTATTTCATTCTGTAAAATGATTTGTTTCTCAGTTTACTTAATTCAAAGGTGCCAAGTTGCTGCGCTTCGTGAGAAAATATATTATAGTGTTAGAAATTTTTTTATAATAATATATATAATTCCGATTTTTGAAAAAAGAACAATTAAAAAAAAATTCTACCACTATATTTAAGTAATTCAAACAATTATAAATTTTCACTTAGTTGTAAACATTATTTATGCAACCCCTCTGCCTACTTACTTCCATGTCTAATTTGAAATAGCACTAAAATTTCATGATGAATCAAACAACTAGGACTAGAAAGTTTTAGTCTTATCTGCGATGTTTTGTACATACAGAGTGCCATTTAATCCAGTATTTCAATTTTGCTATTAACCCTTTCGCGCCGATTGTCACAAATACGTGCCAGCATAAAATCGTATCAACCGGGGTAAGAAGATAAAACTGGTAATCAAAGTAATTCTTTAGCAGTTTATTTGTGGGCGGAGTTATAATTGTTTGATTTATGTATTTAATTCACCATTACTTTGTTCAAAATAAAACTATTTAGTTATACTTTGAATTAACATTGATTATATATATATATGATTAAACTAACAAGAATTAAAGTAAAAGCAAAGTAAGGCTGTCAAATTAGCAACGAGTACATTTAAGTTACCGTTTTTTATTTAATTACATCCTGATTCTGATTTTGTACGAATACTTTTCTGAATCACCCGTCCCCAAGGAGTTAAACCTCTTTTTCCTTTTTTATTTCTGTAGATAGTTATTCTTTTTAAAATTGTATAATTCTTGCGTTGCCTGCTGGCAATTTAACTGCGATGAATAGGCAAGTGCCGAAAGGCAGACACCTAAACAAATACGTTAACATTAAAGTTTTATGTCTCATTGCCAGCAATCTTTCATATTTATATGTAACCTGGAGTATATATGGAGTACCATTTACTAAACCATGGAGGACTTCAGCATCATTATTACCCCAGGTTTCAATGATGGCATTCTTCAATTTGGACACAAACTAAAACTGTTTCTTTTTGGTATATACATTTATACTGAGGTCAGTAATCCCCCCCCCATTTCTTTGTGCTTGAAGCTAAGGGAAAAAAACATTGCATCTTGTTTTCCCAAAACCACAACCATCAATATTTTTCAACATAAAGGGAACCATTGTCCTGCTGTAAAATCCGACTTGTGCCACTGATTTTCTTTACAAATAGCAACAAATTGATATCTAGAAATTTTTGATTATCGGCAACTTCCACATATATCAAGCATATAACACATCGGCTGATAAGTTTCCGGTCTGACATACAGATGGCTCCCTAAATGCAGAATTATTATTTTGTTTAGCAAGTCCTAACCTTCAAATAAAAGGTGTCAAAATTTTATAACGATCTGCCGAATCATTTTAAAGTTACAGTGATTTTAATCGAACACCAATTTATATTATTGAAACAATGGATAAAAAAGAATTTCGTGTTCTTATTAAACATTGTCCTGCACATTTCACCTCCGACGCCTCATGTCATAACTATCAAAACAAATAATTTCATCAACCTTTCTGAAAATAACGTTTACTCATGCTGATACAATTCTGAACAACTCCAAAATCAAACAAACACAGTTTAGAGCAAGCTGCTCAATTTATTTTTGATTCCTTTTTAGTTATTCAAGCAAAGAACTTGAAACATTCATAAAAGCAACTCCATTGCCTGCTTACCTCATTGCTCAACCAAAACTGTTCTAAAATTCCAGATGAATGGGATAGGGGCCGCTTCGCGGCCCAGGTGCCCAATAAAATCAAAACACTAGGGCTAGGACTAAACATTGTTATTTAATGGGAAAAAACACGGTAGAAACTAAAACTTGACTGGGTAAGTGTTATCCGGGTTCTTCACCAGGAAAATCGACCATTATTGACTGGTTTGCTGATTTTAAACGTGGTCGTACAAATGTTGAAGATGTGCCACGCTCTGGACCCCCTTAAAGATTATCCGGAAAATTATGGAAGAATGGTTAATCCGGAAAACATAATAAAAGATTGAGTAAAACCATTTCAGTTTTAATTTGTTTTCGGGCGGAATACCTATTCTTTTTTTAAACTGTTTAGCAATATCACAATTTCTCTGATACACTGCAGTTTTATATATATGCAATAATTGTAAAAAAGTCTTGGTAGTTACAGAAATCTATTGTTTTTCGAAAAAAATGCTAGAATGAAAAATTTTTCTTACCAGCTTTTGCTCTTTTCCGTCTTGGAATCTATGATCACTGTCCGTCATCATAGATCGAAAATTAAAAAACTTCATATATACAAAAGTAATGTTGAACTTACTAATTATATGTAGCTGGAGTCTTCTGTCTTCAATTATGTCACTTTTAAAACTAACAATACCACAATTTATCTTTTACTTTCAAAAATTTACAGAGCACTCAAAAAGGACAACAACACATCCTCTGCACCTCTTTCCAACACTAAATGGAGTAAAAAAAATTTTGAATTTGGTGTAAGCTTTATCAATTGATGGTGTTACGATTTTGTTGGTTATGGGACGATGGTGTTACCCTTTAAAGTGTGTCTATAGGCTCGATTCGATGCCAACTTGAAATGCTAATCATTCGCACAATTTCTTGAGTTTTTTAACTCCAAATTTATGTAGGAATTACTTAGTTTTTTCAGTGTATGTCGATCCTAAATGGACATATGAATATAGTTATATTTCAGAGAATTTAATTATTTTGTTAATCATTAATCATTATAATTATTAAATAAATTACAAAACAAAGGAAAATAAATAAATAAACTAGTTTTCCCCGTTATATACCTAGGGCTGTCAACTACTACGTTTTTTGAAAAATATTTTATAGAGTAGTAAACATATAAAAATTAAAGCTTCCAGACTATATGGTGATTTCGCCAACATTTTAAAAGCATCAACCGAAGTGGCATCTTATACGAACTTTTGAATCATTTACTTGTAGTGGCGTGGAAAATAAGTTTAAATCAAATTTGCAAGAATCATACATTTAAACATCAACTTAGCTACATCTAGAAGTGTCATCACTTTCGTGGTGAGGTTTTTAAAATGTTGGTGAAATTAACTTCAATACTAAAAATTTTTTTACTAAATTGTGTTTTTGATTGTTTACCACTGTAAAATATATTTTGCAAAATGCGCAGTAGTTATCAGTCTTGAATAATTTGTGGAGATAATCAAAAATGTGGTAAATTAAATGGAAATAAAGTTACAGCCACTTTAAATATTTGTAAGAAATCTGTGAGCGCTAACGAAACAAAGATGAACACATAATCTTAGAAATAAACTTCAGCAGCCGAATTTTCAAATCAGCTACTAAATTTTAATTGCTTAAAAATTGCAGAACTAATGACACAACACAGTTATGTAAAATAATTAAACTAAAATATTTAAATAAAAACTGGTATCTAAATTTTGCAATAATTGTTTTATGTTGAGTTGCATATGTAAGAAAAAAACAACCGGTCTTTTCAAGTAAGTTCTTAAGACAACTACATACCTGCCAACTTTTACGCATTTGGCGTAAAATTTTATTTTTATATTTAAAGTGGTAGTAAATATATACTATTTTTTCTTTTACAAATTAAATTTTTAGATGACTTTTATCACCACTATTCTTGAAAAAATTAAGCATATATATTAATATGTGTTACTATCATGGTAGGCAGATTAAGCTTTTTCAAATACAACGTATTTTTTTGCTTAAAAATAAATTTTTATTCCATTTTAATACCACTGGGAAAAATCATAATGGAAGGGATTAAAAGTTGGCAGGTATGTATATATTCCTTCCATTTATAAACTTAATTTAAAATCTTTTTGACCACCACTATTTTTAAAAAATTTAAGCATATATATTGATATAAAATACTGCCGTTTTTGTCCAGGACTCTGATGTGAAGGTAGCACGCTGATTGTGCTAGTTAGTTGAAATTTACCTAAGTAAGTTTTGTTCTTTATGTGTTTATTGTGGAAGATAGTTTAGAGACGGTTGATTCTGGGTGGGACCAGGGTTTCATGGCCTCACCTACTGATTTATCACAAAATGGTCCTGTACAGGACCAGCAAAATACGATTTCACCTCTTATCTCCGAGAGTCCTATGGACGCGGTAGTTACTATTGAGGATTCAAATGCCAATCTAAACGGCGCTGTTAAAGAGGGATGTACCCCTTCCAAAAATATTTTGGATATAAGTTATCCTAACACCGGCAAAGCGTATAAAAAGAAAAAGCGGAAAAATCGCCTCAAAAATACAGTTCAATCAACGGACGAAGATTGTACGGACTTAGAATCCGACACCCCCACTGACAACTTAATCGATAAGGAAGAATTAGATTTGAACTTTATCAATGATATCGCTATACCTTTTGAAAATATGTTAATCGAAACCCTTGAGTTATTGAGAAATTCCGCTAATTTTAAAAATCTAGGTCATAAGGTCGCACAGACCCTGAATAAAATTAATGACCACCATAACCAGTTCAAAAATAAATATCTCGAACTCAAAAGCAAAATATCCAACGAAAATACCCTATTTAGTGTCCTCTCAGAAACCACCACGGAAAAAATTGATACTTTCGCCCAAGATAATAAAAATCAATTTCCTTCTATCCCATTTTTTGATCAAAATGACTCACGGGATAACAATATGGACATAAACTTTCCTGATACCTTAAACCAGAATTGCAGAGGAAATAATATTTCTTTTTCAAAAACAAAAAGGTTCAAGACAACACCACCATCCCCAACTAGGATAAATCACACTATTAATGACCCCAATCCAGAAGACGACTTCACTCTTCAAAAGAAAATATCCAAAATTCCCCCCATCGTAATCAAGGACAACAATTTCAACTGGAAGGATTTTAATAAACAACTCCAAGATAAGGATATAAAAGACTATAACGCAAGAAATAATGGTGATTACTTCACTATAAAAACCAAGAAAACAGAAGACAGATGTCGCATAATAACAATTTTAAAAGAAGCAAATATTGCTCATCACACATACAGCTTACCAGAAGAACGTACCTTTAGAGTCGTCGTCAAAAAAGTACCAAAAGAATACAGTGCAGAAGATGTACAATACGAACTAGCAAAAGTAAACTCTTCTGTTATTAACGTTACTCAAATGTATAGACGAAACCATGGTAACAAAATTCCTATGCCCACTTTTGTCGCAACCCTAAACAAGGAAATCCCCAGCTGTAAAGACATTTACAATATTAAATACCTGTTCAATATGTGTATCAACATAGAAGAATACAGAAAATCCGACCGCCCCTCACAATGCCACCGATGCCAGGATTTCTTCCACGGTCAAAGACTGTGCAACCATCCTCACCGCTGTGTAAAATGTGCAGGGAACCATGCTACCAATGAATGTACAAAAACAAACGACGAACCTCCAAAATGCTGCAACTGTGGTGGAGATCACCCAGCAAATTACAGTAAATGCCCTAAATACGAAAGCATTGTTGAAAAAATGTACAATAGAACAAATAATAGAAGATCCTTCAGTAACAGAGAAAATAGAAACAATTTCAATAGTAATACCACCAGCTCAAGATTTAGCTATGCTAATGTTGTCCAAAACAATAGCACCCAACAACCAATAAATCTAAACCCGGCATTATTACTACAACAAGCTGTGGAAGCCAGCAACAACCTCGCAAAATGTATATCCATTTTCCAACAGCAACTTCTAAATAATTCGCAAGC